>NW_005872327.1:41171-72233 GCF_000147115.1 Myotis lucifugus | reverse complement strand
TCCCCTGGGAAATTTTTTTAAAACCCGATTTTGGCCCTCTCCTCCGGAAATTCTGTTTCTTTGTTATGAGGTGAGGCACAACCTTAGTAACAAAGAAACAGAATTTCCGGAGGATGAGGCCCAGAAATCGAGATTTTAAAAAGATTCCCAGGTGATTCTAATGTGCAGCCAAGGTTGAGAACCACTGGCCTAGAACCTAGAATATGCTCAGAAATGAAAGGAGCAGAGTGCATCTAAAAAGCAAGGATTTGGCGCAACACTAAAAAATAGAAAGATTAGTATAAAATCTGTATAAGAAAATTAAATCCTACATCCTACCTGCCAAACAACACCATCTATCTGTAGTGGGTGGAATGGTGGTCCCTCAATTTATATGTGCACTTCCTAACCATTGGAACCTGTAAAAGTTACTTTATTTGGAAGACGGTTCTTTGAAAATGCAAGTTAAGGATTTGAAATAAGGCGATTATTAAAGTGGGCTTTAAATCCAATGATACATATCCTTATGAGAAAAAGACAGATGGAGATATGCTGGGGGGTGGGGGGGGGACAGAAACAAGGGAAGAGATCAACCAAAGAACTTGTATGCATCTATGCATAACCCATGGACACAGGGTGGTAAAGACCTGGGGAGAGGGGTGAGGTGCTTTAGAAGAGATCAATGGGGGGGAGGGGAGGGACAGGACATATGTCATACAATAAAGATTTTTTAAAAAGACACAAACAAAATAAGGCAGAGAAGTGATTTCATCACCATCTCAGGAATGACAACAACCACCAAAAGCTGAAAGTGACAAGGAACAGACTAGGTCCTACACACGGGAGGGAGCACAACTTTGCTGTCTCCGTGATTTCAGACTCTGGCCTCCTGAACTATGAGATACTAGTTGTTGTTTAAAATCACCAAGTTTGAAAATTTCTTTTTATAGTAGGCAAAGGAAACTAAAAAAACAACTGTCACTCTGGTCAAAGAATGGAAGTTTATTCTCTCTGAAAAAGTTATTTCAGAGAATCTGGGAACCTAAAATGCAAATAAAGGCAAGGAAATATACAGAAATATAAAGATCAAATGAGAAAATATGCATATTGAACAATGAGCCATTTCCCACATATGCCACATTTTTTAGAGTAAAGAAAGTCTCATTAGCCCCACCAGAAGGTTGGAGAATTCTTTTGAGAAACATACTAGCTCAAAAGAATATTTCAATTGTTAATAGTAGTTAATTTTCCTGAAATAAAAATACTTGGTCCCAATTTGAGAAATTGAAGTCATGGTCATCAATCATAATTCCAACCACCAAAGACAAAGCTTTTATTCATTTCTTTAGTAACATATCTTAAGTATAAAGAAACCAGTAGGTCCAATACATATTGGAGAAAATACTCTTATGTAAAAGAAAGAGTAAAGCAGATAAACATAAAAATAAACTAACATAATAATGTAAGTATCAATCTTATAAAAGAAAAAGGAATTATTGGAAGTTTAAAAAAGTTATAAAAATTTAAACAAGCATTAGATTATTAGATATAGAGCAACTAAATTTTCTTTTAAAATATGAAAACAATTTCTTCACTGATACAGCTCCTAGGGCAGTTGAAACTAAAGAGAAACTGAACAAATGGGACTACATCAAAATAAAAAGCTTCTGCACAGCAAAAGAAACCATCAACAAAACAACAAGAAAACCCACCTCTTGGGAAAACATATTTGCCAACGTCATATCTGATAAGGGCTTAATCTCCAAAATTTATAGGGAACTCATACAACTTAACAAAAAGAAGATAAACAATCCAATCAAAAAATGGGCAAAGGATCTAAATAGACACCTTTCAAAAGAGGACATTCAGAAAGCCAAGAGACATATGAAAACATGCTCAAAGTCACTAATCATCCGAGAGATGCAAATCAAAACAACAATGAGGTACCATCTCACACCTGTCAGAATGGCCATCATCAACAAATCAACAAACGACAAGTGCTGGAGAGGATGTGGAGAAAAAGGAACACTTGTGCACTGCTGGTGGGAATGCAGACTGGTGCAGCCACTATGGAAGGCAGTATGGAGGTTCCTCAAAAAATTGGAAATGGAACTCCCATTTGACCCTGTGATCCCACTTCTAGGAATATATCCCAAGAAACCAGAAACACCAATCAGAAAGGATATATGCACCCAGATGTTCATAGCAGCACAATTCACCATAGCTAAGATCTGGAAACAACCTAAGTGCCCATCAGTAGATGAATGGATTAGAAAACTGTGGTACATCTACACGATGGAATACTATGCTGCTGTTAAAAAGAAGGAACTCTTACCATTTGCAACAGCATGGATGAAACTGGAGAGCATTATGCTAAGTAAAACAAGCCAGTCAATGAAGGAAAAATACCACATGATCTCACTCTTTCATGGATAATTAAGACCATTACAAACTTTTGAACAATAATAATAAATACAGTGGCAGAGCTGCCTCAAACTGATTGTCGGACTGCAGTGGGAAGGCCAGAGAGAGTTGGGGGACAGAAGGGAGGGGAGTAAGAGATCAACCGAAGGACTTGTATGCATCCATATAACCATAACTAATGGACATAAGACACTGGGGGGTAAGGGAGGGCAGGGGCTTGTCAAGGGCGGGGGGGGGAAAAAGGACACTTATGTAATACCCTTTGTAATACTTTAAGCGAAAAATAAAAAAATATTAAAAAAAAAAAATAAAAAAAAAAATAAAATAAAATATGAATACCAAGACAAAAAGTTATGAGCTAGTGGAGATATTAGAATATTAATTTAAAAAAGCCATCAAGTAAATAAAAGGAATCCCAAAAATTGAAGACAGAAAAAATGAAGGGGAAGAAATAATCAAATACTTAATTAAATTTCCACTGAAAAGGTCTACAGAGTGTCCAATGTAAAGATAATTTTACAAATTCTATATCAAGACATATGATTGTAGCATGGTGACTTTGAAATACCAGAAATAAAAGATAATATTCTGAAAGCATCCAGAGAGAAATCACACACACATACACACAAACATATACACACAGTGAAGTATTATGGATTCAAAAGACTTAAAATAATCCTAGAACCTTTATAATAAAGAACTGAATATTCAAAAATTTTAATCCAATTATTATCTACTAGTGCTCCAGTGCATGAATTCGTGCACATTGAAAGGAAATTTATTAGAAGGTGGCCGGCAGGTTGGGACTGGGTGAGAAGGGCTGGACATGCCCTGGAGACAACCTCCCGCTGTCCCTCCCTGGCTGGCCACACCTGGGGCAGTGCCTCAGCTCGAAAGGCATCTGTGGATGAGTGGGGTCCCTCTGGCAGGTGGGAATTGGGCTGAAACCGGTTCTCCAACATCCCCCAAGGGCCCAAAGCACGAAAATTTGTACCAGAGTAGGCCTTCCTTCCCCTGGTTGCCGGCACTGGCTTCCCTCCAACACCTGGGACCTGCGCTTCCCTCCTCTGGCCACCAGCAGGCACCCAGGACCTGGGCTGGCTTCCCCCGGGCTGCCCGCAGGTACCTGGGACCCAGCTGGCTTCCCACCTGCCCCAGCTTCATCAGGAAGGACATCACTAATGACATCCGGTCTAATTAGCATATTACCCTTTTATTATTATAGATATGCATAGCCCATGGTCATGAGTAATAGGATAGTGAAGGCATGGGGAGGGAGTGGAGAGGGACTGGGACGAGGGGGAGAAAGGGGGAAGTGGGAGATATCTGTAATACTATCAACAATAAAAAATATATTTTAAAATGAAAAAAAAAAACAAAAAAAAGTAAATCACAAAATTATTGTCAGGAGAGATGCAGACTTTGGACAGAAAATGTGATGGTCATTTAGTGATGAATAGTAAAATTAAGTACGTAAAAATTAGGCAAACATTTTAAAAGAACCCCCCCGCCCCGCCAAAATTGTAAAAGAGACATTGAATATTCTGTTGTGAGTAATATCTAAATAGTCATAAAGTTAAAGATGCAAGAAAGCTAATTAAAATTCGTGTTATAAATAAACAGGTAAGATTTGGTTGGAATAGATTTTCATCCACACCCTCCACAGTATCAAGATGTAAAATAGAAAAAAAAATACACACACACACACACACACACACACACACACTATGATAATGTAAACATTTAATTTTCAAATCTGGAGTTAAAAATCATCTTCAAAGGAAGAATCATTGATTATGAGAAGAGCACTTCATTCGATAGATATTTAAGTATATAGAAAATAAATCTTAATTTTACATATTCAAAGTATTATTTCAAGTATATTTTCTAAAGTTAAAAATAACAAATTAAATGAAATTAGATATATTAATTACTTCTTATTACCTGTCTCTCAAACATACCAATGGAGAAAAAGTTTATAAAGGGGTGTAAAAAGGCACTGACAAAAAGCTCTCAATATTTGTCAAAATCTTTCAAAGAGATTTTTTCAGCCTTTTGTACAAAGATAGGTGTAGAGAATCACAGAACCAGCCAGCTTCTGGTGGAGTAGGAAGGTGGGGAGTACTGGGAACTATAGGGATCTTAGACTAGACATTAATATCCATCTCTGGAATAAAATATGAGGAATGGTCTGTTTTTAAAGATACGCTGCATATCTGTGGATGCTCTCAAATAATTTTCCAAAACAGGGCTTGAAGTATTAAAGAAGCAAATATATGATTTGCCATCTATTGTTTTCTTTCTCTGTTCCAGGAAGAAGACAGCATGATGCTAAGTGAAATAAGCCAGTCAATGAAAGAAAAATACCACATGATCTCACTTATTTATGGATAATAATGACCATTATAAACTGATGAACAAAAATAGATACAGAGGCAGAGCAGCATTGAACAGATTGTCAAACTACAGCAGGAAGGCTGGGGAGGGTTGGGGGGGAGGGGTAAGAGATCAACCAAAGGACTTGTATGCATGCATATAAGCATAACCAATGGACACAAGACACTGGGGGGTAGGGGAGGCCGGGGAAGGTCAAGGGGAGAAAAAAAAGGAGACATATGTAATATTCTTTGTAATACTTTAAGCAATAAAACAAAATTAAAAATAAAGAAGACAGCATGAGAAAAGAATACTTAAATAAATGTCCAGCTTACAAGAAGGAAGAAAATAAAATGAATGTGAATACTGCCTTTCTTCTCTATCTCACCCAATCTCCTGTTTCATACTCAAGTTCTCTAACTGAATTAAAACAATTTTTTTCTAAGTATATATTTTATTGATTTCAGAGAGGAAGGAAAAGGAAGAGAGAGATAGAAAAATCAGTGATGAGGGAGAATCATTGATTGGCTGCCTCCTGCATGCCCCACACTAGAGATCAAGCCCACATCCCAGGTATATGCCTTGACCAGGAATCGAACCTTGACCTCCTGCTTCATAGGTTGACACTCAAACACTGAGCCATGCCAGCCGGGCTAAGACACACATTTTATATATTATATATATTTTCTCCTATGAGCTTGAGTAGATTGAACAGTTCACCTGTATTTCCTCAAAATATGAGTATTATACACAGTGTAAAATTAGGATGCTTCCTTCAAAGATCACACAGACACACCAGATACTGACACATATTTGTGTGTGTGTATGCTGATTAAAGAAAAATTTACAAATGAAAAAATAAACAAGCCTGTCTAACATAAGCATTCAATCAAAATATTCTAGAATACTTATGAGACTTCCAATAAGTCTCCAATTGTGTAGGAACAGTTTGATATCTTCATTAGCAATAGAATGAGATAGGAAATAACCAAAAGGAGCATATACTGACATACTGCTGTATACTAGATACGTTTTAGTTCCTGCTGGTTTGTGGCATTGTCAAAAAATATAAAAAGCTTTTCACTCATGTTGTTAAATTTCTAGCTATAATGCAAGCCAACCAAATAAACATCCCACTGTGGACACAAATCTCTATGTCTACTATATATATTTATATAATTTTCCCACTTCTTCTTAAATATGTGGATTGTTTGGATATCATTGCAAATACTCATGCCATGATTACATGATGATTTGATCTTTGTATGGTTATTGGTAAATTCAGGATGCCTAAAATGTTTGCTCACTGCAAACATAAGCATCTGTATTTTGTCTTTATAACTTCAAAAACTTTTTTAATGTTGAACATCTAAATGAACATATTCCAAGAAATCCAGTACGACTTTCATTGCAGTAAATGTATAGTAATTAATGAAGCTAAATGTTGAGAATACAAAAATATACATTTTTCTGGTAATGTACCCCAAAATAGAGGAGTAGAGAAGTCCAAATTCTGGCAGGTGTGAGGTGATGCCTCTTTGTATTTTTAATTTGCACCTCTCTGATGATTAGTGATGTTGAGCATTTTTTTATATGTACAGGCCATTTGAATGTCCTTTTGGAGAAATGTCTATTCAGATCCTTTGCCCATTTTTCACTTGGATTGTTTGTCTTCAGTGTTTAGTTATATGAGTTCTTTATATATTTTGGAAATTAACTCCTTATCAAATGTATCATTGGCAAATATATTCTCCCATACACTGGGTTTCCTTTTTATTTTGTTGATAGTTTCTTTTGCTGTGAAAAAGCTTTTCAGTTTGATGTAAAACATGTTAGAACCATTTTAAATTTATTTAACATAATATTAGTACTACCCCTGAAAAAATACTGGCAAGACTATGCATCCTATTTGCCATTTGCAACTAAAAATTTTCCATATTTTTTCAGAAATTCTACAACCCTATATTTTTTGGCTTTATAAAAATGTACTCATTTTCCTTTTGGTTTCCATATGATTACTTGTCAATACAACTTAAGTGGAGTTGTATTACCAGTTGGCATCTTATAACTTGTAGTTCATCATAAGTTCCCTGATTTTTTATTATAATAAAAAAACTGAGTATATCTGGCTTGTTATAACATGTGCTTTCTATAGCTCCAGAAAACAATTAACTTTACAGTATTTTTTCTAACATTTTTTTAAATCTTTAACACAAGTAATGCTAAATATGAACAAGTGAAATCAAGACTTTAGAGTCCCCTAGTTGCAATCCCTTCTCTGTGCGATGCATACTGAGAAGCTCTGATTGTTTCTTTCCCAAAGTGTTTCATGACAGGACATGAAAATGACAGAAAATACAGTAAGAGTACTTTTGAATATTTTTAAAAGGCACACATTCTGAATAGAATAAAAATTGTGTGATATTCAAATGAAGCATGAAAATTTGACATATGTTAAATTTTTCCAAGTATATTAAGAGTGGTTCTTTTTTGTTTGTGTGTTTGCTTGAACTGTTATTAGTGTGTATTTTCTGCTGTAAAATAACAATATTAAATAAAAATTAAAATATTTTATGTTGTAATAAACAAAAAATATTAGTCTATTATAATATTACAAAATAAAGCACACAAATTGAGCCAATTTTTATCTACCATCTTTATTTTATAAAGAGAAACTTAACAATAAAAGGACATAAATTTTCCAATACTACTAGTATATTGAGAGAAATAAACTAAATAATTATCAACTGCATTGAAAATGTTGCATGTGTTTGTGTGTATAAAACTTGACAGAACTCGGCATCTCTATATTGGGCATTAAATTGGTTCCATAAAAGGCTATATATTTCACAATATTATTTTTGGTATCTTCATTTAACAATGTATTCATAGTTTTCCCTAAATTATAAAGAAAACTGAAAAGAAAAATGGCTTCTTATTTCTTTGTGTGTTTTTTTTTTATCAATATGGGAGAATAGGCTGTAGATTGTAATATTTAAGTAGCATTGCAAAAATATTACCTATTGATGAGCCAAGAAAAAATATTGATTGGCTACTATTTACCAGCTTCTGCTGTTAGCTGAACAAGTTATTGAACCTATCCTCAAAATAACTTATTTAATATGTTAATCACATAATTGCAGGAGGATTTGAAATGATGAAATTCATGGGCCTATAACAGGACAAGAGAACCCTAAAATAATTCTGGGAATCAGTAACATTTTCTTTATAAAACTATTTGATAAATATTCAGGGCAAGGGAATGATTTGGGCAAAAACTAAATGGATTTGAATAAAAAGGTGGTACCTATCAATCTTCTGGAATTTCTTTAAACAATACCCAATATTTAATTTAAAATGTTCAGCCAGCCTGGCCAGCAAGGCTCAGTGGTTGAGCATTTACCTATGAACCCAATTATGGTCACAGTTCAAATATGGTCAGGGCAAATGCCCAGATTCTAGGCTTGATCCCCAGTGGGGGGCATGCAGGAAGCAGCTGATCAATGATTGTCTCTCATCATTGATATTTCTATCTCTCTCTCTTCCTCTCCCTTCCTCTCTGAAATCAATAAAAATATATTTAAAAAATAAATAAATAAAGATGTTTAGCCAGAATATTGCATAACCTTACTTTATTTATGTAATCTGATAGGAATGCAACTCAAAGTTAAGAACTTCTGTCATAATTGTAAGAAATTGGGTAATTGAGCTGGTGATGCATTATTAGAGTTTCTATAGCTTTAGAAAAACATATTTTTTGCAGGGTATAGAATACTGGATTGACTAATTTTAAAATTTCTCTCAGTGTGTTTCACATTCACATCACTCTCATCTCATTAAATTTATAAAGAATTCCATTTCCAAAGAATTACATTTCTATTGATTGCAGATATTGTACCATCCTTGCATCCCCAGAATAAATTCCATTTGGTCATGTTGTATGATCTTTCTAATGTAAAGCTGGATCTAATTTGCTAGGATTCTGTTGTGGATTTTAGCATCTATGTTCATCAGGGGTATTGGCCCGTAGTTCTCTTTCTTTGTGGTGTCTTTATCTGGTTTTGGTATTAAGGTAATTCAGGCTTCATAGAAAAAGCTTAGAAGTGTGCCTTCCTCTTGAATTTTTTGGAATAGTCTGAGGAGGATAGGTTTTAATTCTTCTTTAAATGAAAGGACTTAAATGTAAGCCAGGAAACCATAACAATCTCAGAATAATCCACAGGCAGCAAAATATCAGACATATGTTGTAGCAATATCTTTACCAATATAACTCCTAGGGCAATGGAAACTAAGGAGAAAATAAACAAATGGGACTACATCAAAATAAAAAGCTTCTGCACAGCAAAAGAAACCATCAACAAAACAACAAGAAAGTCCATTGCATGGTAGAAGAGATTTGCCAATGTTATCTCTTGATAAAGATAACATTTACAGGGAATTCATAGAACTTAACTAAAGGAAGATAAGCAATCCAATCAAAAAATGGGCAAAGAGAATAGACAATTTTCGAAAGGGGTTATACAGAAGGCCAAGAAACATATGAAAACATGCTCAAAGTTACTAATCATCCAAGTGATGCAAATCAAAAGAATAATGAGGTACCATCTCACACCTGACAGAATAGCTATCATCAGCAAATAACAAATGACAACTGCTGGAGAGGATGCAGAGAAAAAGGAACCCTAGTGCACTGCTGGTTGGAATGCAGACTGGTGCAGCCACTGTGGAAAACAGTGTGGAGTTTCCTCAAAAAATTAAAAATAGGCCCTAACCGGTTTGGCTCAGTGGATAGAGCGTCAGCCTGCGGACTCACGGGTCCCAGGTTCGATTCCGGTCAAGGGCATGTACCTTGGTTGCGGGCACATCCCCAGTGGGGAGTGTGCAGGAGGCAGCTGATTGATGTTTCTCTCTCATCGATGTTTCTAACTCTCTATCCCTCTCCCTTCCTCTCTGTAATAAATCAAAAAAATATATTTAAAAAAAAAAAAGAAAAAAAAATTAAAAATAGAACTCCCATTTGACCCAGTAATTCCACTTCTAAGAATATACCCCACGAAATCAGAAACACCAATCAGAAAATATATATACACCCCTATGTTCATAGCAGCACAATTTACAATAGATAAGATTTAGAAACAGCCTAAGTGCTCATTAGCAGATGACTGGATTTAAAAATGGTGGTACATCTACATAATGGAATATTAACCCGCTATAAAAAAACAAGGAACTTTTACCATTTGCAACCAGCATGGATACACCTGGAGAGCATTATGCTAAGTGAAATAAGCCAGTTGGAGATAGATAAATATCACATGATCTCACTCATTGGTAGAATATAATGAACAACATAAACGGATGAACAAATATAGAGCCAGAAGCTTTGAACAGACCTTCCAACCTAAGTGGGAAGTCAAGGGAGGGTGCAGGTTAATAGATCAACCAAAGGACTTGTATGCATGCATATGAGCATAACCAATGGACCCAGACAGTGGAGGGATAAAGACATGTGCTGAGGGGCGGAAGGGACCAGAGAGAAAACAATGGGGGGAAAAGGAGACATATGTAATATTTTAAACAATAAAGAATTTGAATTTAAAAAATCCAGTGTTGGTTCTTCATGAGGTACAAGAAATGATGAAAATAAAAGAACAAAACAGAGACACACAGACAGAGAATCTAATTGGACAACTTTTCCCATATAGTTGGGTCACAAAGCTTATATATTTAATGTGTATGTTTGACCAAGAAATAATCCTCCTGCCCAGGAAGGCACTTTTACTAATTGGGACTTTATTATAAACTTTAGCTGGTAGGTTGCCATTATTCTTGAGATTTTAGAAACTCAAGGAAGCAATGATGTAAATTTGTACAAGCTCACACTACATTGGTCACACAAAGACATTTTATGAAGATATTAAAATAGAGTGATTCTGGACTGGCAGTGATTCAGACAGCTGATGAATCTAAGCTCATGTTAGCAAAACAAAACAAAACAAAAAAAACGGGGAAAAAAGCCACTATGTGCAAGGAAATAAAGCCCTATTAAAGTATGTGAAACCCATGTAAATAATTATATCAGTAACAGAATTATTAGATGCAAAATGTAGATTGATTATATGTATTATATTTAATTAAGCAAAGTTAATGCGAAACCAAAATAATATATAAAACAAATGCAAAAGCAATATAATTCTTAGAAATAAGTAATCTATCATAAGTTAAGAACATTACAGTTATAAACATAAAAATATTGCCTTAAAGACACCCTAATTAAACAAACAATTTCAAGGTATATTAGAATTTAAAGAAAAAATCAAGAAAAACATAATACAATAACATGCAAGAATAATAATTTAAAAGGACTTAAGCAATTTTACAGAGATGCACAATATCTAAAGAATTATGGCAAACTAAATGTAGCAATGTTAAAAAAGGATAATGCATCATGACCAAGTCATAACATTCCCAGAATAGAACATTAATTTTGACGTAAAATTATCATTTATTTTAACATTATACAATCTCTCACTGTGATTTGCCAGATTATCTGATTTAAATGAACAAAAACAAACAAAAACTTAAGATTATCTCTATAGGTTCAGATTAATTACTTGATAACATCCAACATTCAGTCATAATAAAGAAAATAGTTTAGCAGTACCAGAATGAGTAGGTAACTTTGAAAATTAAAAAAATAACTTTAATAAATATATGAACATAGTTAATGGGGCAATGAAAAAAGTTACCCTTTGATATAAAGAAGAATTAAGAATGATTGTTATCATGAAAGTCCATCCTTACATTTTATTAAAGATTCTACTCAAAGCACTGAGGGAAGGAAAAAAGAAAAAAAAAATGTAACACCAGGAATTTGTAAGAAAAAGTAAGTATAATTATTTATAGTCAATATATGTAAAAGTAAATAAAACATTCCATCTATAATATCATAATCTAGTAATACAGAATTGAAATTAATTTGAATTTAATTGACTAATATATCAACTTTGTGGGACTTAAAAATCAATAAGCAGAAATCTAGTATATGTCTATATTCCTTAAAAGGTAATCTGGAAATAAAATTTATATGACAATATTTTCAAAGCAAAAATTATATAGTAAAGGTAAGTAAAACAAAACCTGTACAAGACCTTTATGGAGAAAATAAATGAAATTGAATGAACTTTAAAGAGTATAAATAAGTAGAAATATTTATAGATGAGAAGAAAAAGTATTATAAGTACATTAAGTTCTCCCAAGTTGACCTATAGACTCAAAGTAATCATAATCAAGATCTCTGTAAACTGTGGGATCATGGGAATACCAAGCTTATTTTAAAATTTGATTATATTAGCAAATAGTCAAGAGTAGAGTAGAACACTATGCTCTATCATACATAAAGTTTTTAATGATTATCTGAAAATTAAAGACTTTGTACTAGTACATGAGTAGTCACATTGACAAATAGAATGAAAAAGCTCAGCAGATATACAAGGTTAGATAATTTAAAAGATTCATAAAACTCCACAGTGTATATTTACAAAAGGTTTTAATAAAGGCTAAGGACATTGTACAGCAGGAGATGTGCACAGGCAAACAGCACAGCGGACCAAGGCTAACAGGAGTAGCCTCAGTCCTTTCTCAGTAATACAATTTGTGATGTGTCAGTGGATTGTGAATCACAAATAAAAGTGCAAGCGGCTTAAATCTCAGAAGACTGCCAGTCTTGTCCCAGTAATGATCTTCCATACAGTTTTGCCAGAGAGCCAAAATTAGGCTGCATGACCAGGTTCAAGAGTACATACTAAAATAACAGACACTAAGTGGAATACATCAGTCAGTATATCTATATACATAAAAGGCTAAGAGACTGTCCAGTTGACCAACCGTCTTACTGAATGTTGGCTATGATGCACACTGACCACCAGGGGGCAGACACTCAATGCTGGAGTTGCCAAGTGACAGAAACTTTGCAGTAACCAATGTCACTCCTTTAAATTGTTTTGTTTTGATTTTGTTAATCTTCACCCAAGGATGTTTTTTTCATTGATTATTAGAGAGAGTAAAAGTGAAGGAAGGGGGCAGGAGAGAGAGAGAGATGTCGATGTGAGAGAGACATGTGGATTGGTTGCCTCCTGCATACACCTCATCCAGAACCGGGAATTGAACCCGTGACCCTTTGTTGTGCATGCTGATACCTAATCACTAAACAACACCAGCCAGGGCTTACATTTAATTAAAAATATATGGTGTGTAGTCCTACCAATGACCCTGAGTATAAATTTCTCCAAGTCATCATCAAGTCTCAATTTTCTTATCAGAGAAAAAAATTGGAATATATGACTTCTTCCTTTCCTGTCTCCATTTCATGCTTTTTACTCTCATAGAAAAAAAAGTATGAACTAAAGCATGCATGTAACATGTTTTCAACTTCAATAGTTTTCTACTTTAAAAAATGATAGACTATTAAGCTATATTCAGGAAAAATATTTAACAAATTGTAAATAACATTGATAAGTGTTAATAAAATTATTTAGCTGCCCTGGATGGCATATTCAGTGGTTAGAGCCTCAGCCTGTGCACCAAATGGTCATGGGTTTGATTCCCAGTCAGGGCACTCACCTGGGTTGTGGGTTCACTCCCCACCCCCGGTAGGGGCACCTGTGAAAGGTAACCAATCTATGTGTCACTTTCACATTGATGTTTTTCTCTCACTCTTTCTCTCTTGCTCTCTCTCTCCCTCCCCCTTCTGCTCTCTCTATAAAAGCAATGGGAAAACTATCCTCAGGTGAGAATTAACCACACACACACACACACACATTTTATCATTATATCAGGATGGAACTATCAAAATAAAACTATTTAATAGAAATGACATATGAATACAATTCTGATTTTTGTGGTACAATGTATGGTATAAAAAGTATATACAACCTGGTAACTAGAAAAACATTGGCAATTTGGTAAACTGAATATTGCAACATTAAAATAATGTGTTATACATATTATTTATCATATATTAATGTATTTTTGTCACATATATTAATGTATTGTCACACATATTAATATATAATTTCATAAATCAATATTATTTCATTTAATTTTTTAGAGCTAAGGATTTTTTAAAACAAAAGTAATTTTAGATTTATACTTTCAGTCAAATTGAAGTAACAGGCACAAAATTCAATCTCCTGCCTGACATAATAAATGAGAAAATGGTTTTTAATACAATGGTCATCTGGCAAATAATGGCGATAATTCTGAGAGATTGGAAACAATAAAATGAATGCTATGATTTCATTCATAAACTGCTTTGAAGAAGTTTCCACTCTGTGGCACAGGAAGAGGAAACCCATTTGCACTGGCTGACTTCCTGAGTGGAAGAGATAACCCTGATAGTCAAGGGAAATAAAGGCAGTTGGAGTTTATAAGGCGAAGCCCCTTAAAAGAGGGAGCTGCACAGAGAGCGAACACCAGAAATTTGCAGAAGGTTCCTAACAAGTATTCGGTGGAGTACTGACCAACACAAGGATCTAAGGAAACTACCCAAAGCTGGGAAGACAGCCCCAGTGGCATAGAGCATGCAATGCCTGGCAGAGAGACCAATGCCTGTTGTCACCAGTCAACATGGAAAACAACATTCATGAAGCACTGGGGGGAGTGAAAAAGAGCCATGTCCCAGATGTGGTAAATATTTTTTCCTATAGTAAACATTTCTCCAGTCTTGTATAATAAATCTAAAACAAGACTGTAAATTAGCAAACTGTTTCCAAGTAAATTAACCACAACACACAAAAAAATTCAACAATTGTTATAGAAATACAACAAGAAAAGACTCTTTACTCAAAAAGTATACATTGCAATGTCTGATATGCAGTAAAAACGTAGCAGGCATGCACAGCAGCAAGAAAATAAGACCTATAATCAGGAGAAAAAAATAAATCAATCATTAGGAACTGATAGAGAATTGGCATATTTACTAGTTAGGATAATAATTCAATATATGTGTTCAAAATTGAAGTAGAGATGAAAGATGTAGAAAGCATACAAATAAAACTGAAAGGGCGAGGACTATGCCCTCCATCTTACCCTGGGTCCTCCATTTTTGGGCAGCCATGTGCTCGGCAAGGCTTCTTCCCAGAAGCCCAAGCCTCTGCTAGCCACACCCAGGACTTCTTTAAACTAACCAATGACAATCAAGGGAAGTACGTGCCATAGATACGACCACATCCTGTGTAACGAGATACCAACTTGCGCCTGGCCAATCGGCAGGGCCCACAGTCCTCTCTCCTCCCCTTACTATAAAATCTCTCTCCCCACAGGGATGGCCCTCTCTCTGCCACTTGCTGCTGTGCCAGTAAGCAGGGTAGGGGAGCCAAGCCCGGGTTTGAATAAAAGACTCTCTGCTTTTGCATTGCACTTGGCTGGCTCCCTGGTGGTCTATTGGGGATCTTGAAATCTGGGCATAACAAAAACCTTTTGACATAAAACTAAAATGTGTAATGTCAAAGACACCCTAAATGGAATAAGTGGTCAATTAGACATTGCTAAAGAAATAATTAGTAAACTGAAGTGACATGCATAAAACTAACAAATAATGCAACACAGAGATATGAAAATTAACAAAAATCAACCAAAAACCAAATGAACTGTGGAACAACTTTAGGTAGCCCACTATACATATCATTAAAGTCTCAAAAAAAAAAGGAGGGGAGAGAGATACTTGAATGGCTATAAATTTTACAAATTCAATCGAAGATAGTCATAGATTCAAGAATATTAACCAATTTTCAACAAAAAACATGAAGAAATTACTCTAAGACATATCACAATTAAATTGAAGAAAATCAATTCTAAAGAACAAATTTGACCAGACAATCTACCTGACAGTACTCTTCAAATTTCAAGGTCCTTGAAGATAAGGAAGTTCTGTGAAACCACAATAGTTTGAATAATTCCTAAATGCTATGTTTTATCCTGAATTTTATCTTGGTACAAAAAAAAGTTCATAATAGTACTGATGAGATTTAAATAGTGTGTAGTTTATTTTATAGTGTTGTATGAATGTTATTAATTTTTTTTTAGTTTTGATAAATTGCATTTCTATGTAAGATGTCAGCATTAGGGAAACCTAGTAAAGGATATACAGAAACTTTTTGTGCTATATTTCTAAGTTTTCTCTAAATTTAAAATTACTTCAAAAATAAAATTTCCAAAAAAGTTTAAACTTTTATTATCGGCCAGTCATTATCTAGGTATAAAAAAATACAGATATGTCACCTGACCTAGTGTGAAGAAAGCAGCTAAAAGTTTCAAAAAATCTGTGAAAATCTGGTGCTCGAAATAATATAATTTATTAGGTATTGGATCATTTTGGAATGTATATCTGGGAATGAAAGAAATTTGTATAGAAAAAGCATTTATTATTAAAGAAAATGTACAATTTCCTACATAAATTAACCAATCCTGTGATTGCAAGAATATTGAAGATTTATGTACACAGTGATCCTGTTACCACCTTTCTAATGATCTGAAGACCCAAAGTGGGCATCTAAGAAATTATCACTATAGCTGACATTTTATATGGGAACAAGAGATTAGAAATGTACTGAAAAAATAAAATCATCTTAACTGTAGAGCAGTGGTTCTCAACCTTCCTAATGCCGCGACCCTTTAATACAGTTCCTCATGTTGTGGTGACCCCCAATTTCATTGTTACAAATTGAACATAATTAAAGCATAGTGATTAATCACAAAACAATATGTAATTATATATGTGTTTTCCGATGGTCTTAGGTGACCCCTGTGAAAGGGTCGTTCGACCCCCAAAGGGGTCGCGACCCACAGGTTGAGAACCGCTGCTGTAGAGGAAGTTGAAATGCCCGTTTGTTTTCTTTTAAACAGAATGGTCAGAGAAGAAAAATAATTTATTAATGGAAATTAGTCACTCAAGTTGTCCTCATTTCTAGAACAAATAAGAATTAAAGCTGTTTGAATAATCTCCCAAATACTATACGGAAAATTAAAAAAATAATAATATCTTTTTCCTATTTGTTAGAGAGTAGAAAAAAGTGAATGGAAATTTCTTCACTAGGGATGATTGGCAGAATACACTGGTTCATCAAACTCACAAAGGTAATGAGCAGTGAACCAGCAAACATTCTCTTAGAAGAGAGGAAAAACTAGAATACAGAAATTTCTTCAGCACTAACAATACAGAAATGTCCTCAGTGCCTTGCCGACTAGGCAGCAATGGAAGCAGAGTAAGCTCAGCAGGGATAGCACAGAAAACCAAAACAGAAGAATAAAATGGTAGATGTCAACTCAAACTGAAAGCAGTTTGTGGACCCCTATGAGACAACTGCTGAGGACAGCGCAAATTCCCCTGTGAAAGGAGTTGAAGTAGAATTAGGTAGTTAGGGTGAGTGGTGGAAGGAGGAGGAATTGTGGAGCTAGCTGAAACAAACAAAGAATGTGTTTTGCAGGAAACAGGATGTTTTTTCTGGAAAGTGAGAGAGAACAATGCTGCAGAAAAGCCAGGAACCAATCAGAGAGTGGCACAGATAGACGAAGAGCTGGCCTTTAGCAGATATAAGGGAAAGAGCAGAATGCTTGGGGCCAACCCATTTGAATCTCCCTGGAGGGGGGAGCCTGTGTGTGTTTGCAATAAACTCCTGCCGTGGTTGAATGCCTCTGGTCCAATGCCTCATTCTTCCATTCCCTGAGACAAGGCCCCAGGAAGAATTCATGCTCACCAGTCCCCGTATTACCTGAAAAAAATTTAAGGAGCATCACATTTCTGGACACTAATTCATGGTGGAGTTTGACATTTACTTGTATGGTTGATTATACAATTGTTAATCAGTTAAGAATGATATTCTTTGATCCAGATTTTCTTGTTCTAAAATAAAAAAAATGAGTAAAATTTCATAAATAATATTTGTATATAAAGCCCGCAGCAAATGACCAATAAACAAATATTAATTTTTGTGGATGAAGGAGTAATAATAAGTAGTCACTCAAGTTGACTTGTGGGTTTTTATCTTCATTTCCATTTTCTCTATAAAACATGATTATATAATATTCTGGTCTCTTCTAGAAACTGCTCTATTTTATATATTTCTAATGTTATAATCAATAGAGAATATATCCTGTCTTTCACTAAAACTGTACTTGACATGGGCTTTTTAGTTCATTCAGTGATATTAAGATTCACTAAATACCGAGTTCCAATTCTAGTTAGTTTTGTGTTTTGTCTTGTTATATTTGAGGGTTTTTTAATCCATTTTAATAAGAAAAAGAAGAAAAAGTACAAGATCTACATTATAATAAAAAAGCATTGCAAAATGACACTTCAGAACACTTAACCATTTATCTAATATGCTAATTGCTCCATAGTCTTTAGTTATTTATCCTTGAATAGGTTTACAGCACTATCTTGAAAGTAAGAAAGAATTTAGTGGCTATGGGTTTAAGTATCTCTTGAGTTTTATAAAATAAGGGTTCTGCTTTTGAAAGAATTGATCTAAGCAGTTTGAATACATTGTTAGTTTTGAAGTGTATCACTGAGGCTGCACCCACATTATCTTATTGTGCAAGAGTTTCAGATAAATATCAGGAAATGGCAGGGGGAAGCTGAAGCACCACAATAACAAACAGGACCTTAAAGCATTATATCTTAGATACTCAACAGTGGAAGTAAACAGTTCATTTCAAATATTTTCACGTCATGATAGTGATTGCCATTTTTTCTTATCAAAGAAAGTAAAGGGAAGGTATCTTAAATAGTTCAAAAATCTGGAAATGCACATGAAGGTCTATATATGACCCCCTCCCTACACACACACCTATCACCATTTATATCGAAGTATGTAAGTGAAAAGAATTGGGCAACATATTAATTTCCTTTTATTTGGTAATAGTAAGATAATTTGTATTTCTTTAAAGGAAACTTTATGTAAAATAGAATTTTTCTTAAAGTTGTATTTTGGTTGAATTGGAATTGTAATATCTAAAGTATCCATCATGTTATCTTAACCATCAATACAGCATGATGGATTCTTAGAGCACAGCTAGAGCTCTTTAGAAAAAAAAAATTAAAAACTACCCCCTTTTTAAAAATATGGGGTGAAAATGTGAATAAATTTTCCAGAATACTATAGTTGAGTATCAGTTGGTATAGAAATCATAGAAGAGAAATAAAATCATAAGGGGATGAGACTTAGCAGGCTCAAAATATTTGAAATGAGCTTGAAATGATAGTTCAATAATATCAGTGTTAATATTTTGATGCATTTGACAAAAAATATAAAGACATATAATCAATTGCATTCATTACTAGGAATTACAAATTTAAAAGTATTTAGACATCCTGAAACATTTCAAAAAACAATTAGGATGGAGAAGGGTCTCACAACTAAGTCATATTTGGACATAACTAAGCCAGATAAGAAAAAAAAATCAGGAAATAAGATAATTTCCAGGTATCTGAAGAAGTCCGTTGGAAGAGGACTTGCTTAGCAATTGTTCAGCAATTACTTACTACATTTTTGTTAGATGCTGAGAATACACCATGAAAAAATAGCAGAGATGGTCTTGGCCTCATCGGAACTTATCAGAGGGAGACAGACAACCAACTAGTTTGAAAAAATAAGTTGCTATGTTTGAGATATCTATGTGCTTAGAATAAAAGGCACAGCAGAAAGTATCAAGAGGAAATACAATGGATCATGTAGTGCTTAAAGGACTTCCTAGGTAGTGATATTTTAAGTGCACATTCTCAGGGACTGAATTGGGAACCAGCTTTGGAAATATCAGAGAGATGATTCTTTTCAACAAAGAACAAAGTTTTTGAAGATGGAGCATATTGTCCCAGGATATAAAGATGCAGAGTCATTAGGTAATTCTAACAATGAATATGTGTGGCAAATAATAAGTATTAAAGAATGAGAATTAAAACTAAGTAATAAATGGCATATAGTCCTGATAGTGTAATTGTATATGTAAAATTACTTTATTAATTTACCAAGTAAAACTGACCTTTATTATTTATAAAGTCCACATTAAATTTCTGAAATTCTAGGCAAAATTTCTAAAAATTAAATATATTTTGGCGGCAATTCTAACTAACAGAAAGATGTAAAATTTTTATCATATGCTACTGATCAAACATATAGAAAAATCACTCTCATTAAGTAATAGTAATTTATTTCATGTTAAAGTATAACATTTTATGATGTTAAATTTTTTGTATTAACTACCTTAAAATTCTATAAGAAATAACTGATTTATCAGTTTGAAACTAAGGCCTGGAAAATGCTTGAAAATATTGTGCCAAAAGTGTAAAAATTAAGATGGTTTAAGTATTTATTTCATAATGTCAATTAAAATCCAAAACTCAAGGCAAAACAGACTTAGAAAATGGCTCAGAGTTTCAGGGCAATTACTGATTGCATCTTCTTTGTTTCAAGCAATGTACTGGGGCAAGAACCAGATTGGGTCTAGGTTGAGTTTAGGTTTTCTGTAAGAAACTGCTTATCTCAGGCTTAGAGACCTCGCCTTCTTTGGGTGGCAGAACTCTTATATCTTCTTTGACCCCTATCCCTTCCTCATACACAAATGCATATACACACATATCAAACAAAATACCAATATCTAGTGATATTAACTACTAAATATTTCTTATATCAGTCCCCATTACTTATACTAGTAAAAATTATTACAATATTTTAATGGGATCTCCTGCTATAATTTCTTCCACTAACTCTACCACTTAACCCTACTCAACCCTTCATGTATTTGTCACTGTATTCTTTTCAAATGTAAACCTGGCAGATGGATTATGCTGACCCTTGTATACATCTGTCTGACCAGTCATCTAGTTGGCATCAGGATAAAAAAATATTCTTGGCCCCTGATACTTCTCTTAGGTTTTCTCCTGAGAATTCTCCCTCCTTCCCTCACCTACATGTAGTCTTCATATTTCTCCAAATACAAAATGTATTTCTATGCTCTCCTACTTTTAGTAAGACACTTTATCTAATTTTATTTTGGTCATAAAATGAATGCCGGTATATACTTCATAACAGTTTTATTGCCCCTTATGTACACTATCACTGTATCAAATCATTGTTTCTTGGTTCAATGTTATTTGCAAGTTTCTTAGGAGCTACTCTAGTCCCTTAAAACTGCACACACACGCACACACATACACACCCCTAATATATTAATTCTAATATTTGGAATCTGTCTGAATAATTAAATTATTATTCCTTGTCTCACATCTCATAAGGTTAACCTTTCATTAGGTAACAGTAGGAATTCAGATTTATACTGTAAGATATAAAAGTTTGAATATCATACCATGTAATGAATCATGAAAGATAAATTATATTAAAGTTATTTGGAGAAAAAATTCTCAAACCATTAAGTTGCCTGAAATGCAATATAATAAAAGGAGTTGTTTTTGTGTTTTTTAATGCTCACAGAAGAATATTTTTTTCATTGATTTTTTTTTCTTTTAGAGAGAGTGAAAGGGAAGGGAGAGAGGAAGGGGTAGTCATACAAATATGTACTGCTATAAATGTTAAAATAAAATTTGCTTAAGCATACAAAAAATTTTGGTGTTAAATTAAAATCAGTTTAATATATTAATATATAATATGTATAGTATATGTTTATAAATATATATGTATAATACACACACACACATTGCAGGAAATTCATGCTCCATTATTATGGTATAGTGGGCTCATGCTAAATTGGTAACAAAACTGTAGCTACAGCCACAGAAAAAAAGATAATATAATATTTAAAAATCAGAATGTAATATTTATTATTTTAAATATAATATTTAAGAACTACAACTACAATTTTATATGCTAGTCTCTCTATATGTG
Organism: Myotis lucifugus; assembly: GCF_000147115.1. Lineage (NCBI taxonomy): Eukaryota > Metazoa > Chordata > Mammalia > Chiroptera > Vespertilionidae > Myotis > Myotis lucifugus. The sequence goes on along the minus strand of NW_005872327.1, from coordinate 50,559 downwards.
GTATGTTATTTTTCTAATGTTGGATAATTATATTCATTTTTCTATATGTCACATATATGATGAGTTTCAAGAAAGTATATTTTTGTTTAAAATTTTAAATAAAATAATTCCAAAATTATCATAAATATCTATATTGAAAACAAATTATAACATAGAAATGTGGTCACCACATACTATTATAATTATATGTATCCTATATAATAAAAGCTTAATATGCTAAGTGTCCAGTTGTCCAGTTGTCCATTCAACCAATCAAAGCATAACATGCTAATGATAAGCTAAGGCTGCTCAACCACTGACTATGATGTGCACTGACCACCAGGGGGCAGATAGTTGACCAGTTACTATTATGTGCACTGACCACCAGGGGCGGCTCCTGTGTTGAGCGTCTGCCCCCCACAGAGGGAGGCGAACGGCAGTGGTGGCGGAGTGCAGGTTGGCTAGCAGGTAGCACCAGGCCACCATCCAAGGTGGGTGACAGCGGGGCCCCCCGGTTGCCCCACAGATGTCCCTGATCACCGACCAGGCCTAGGTACCCTACCCTATATATTGGGAATATATAGTCTCTTATATTTAAAAATTAAAACCTGGCAAGGCTACACTAACACTGGAAAAACAGGATAATGCAGCAATGATATGCATGGACTCCGGCTTGCACATTTTGTGGTCAGCCCTGATTCTGACACTTATAACTGTGTGACAAAGCCAATTACTTAACTTCTCTCTGCTTCAGTTTTTTCACCCATAAGATAGGGAAATGGTACTACTGCCTCAGAAGGATCATGTTATGTACTACTTTTTATAATCAGGGAAAAAAAATGTAGCTGCCCTTACAACAGCAAGATGCCTTTCACCTGTATAAAAATTATGGTCACTGGTGCATGCGGCATCCCGGATTGCGAGAGGGATGTCCGACTGCCAGTTTAGGCCTGACATTCCCTGAGGGGTCCTGGATTGTGATAGGGCACAGGTAGGGCAGAGGGACCCCCCCCCCAAGCCCCCTTGCACAAATTTTGTGCACTGGGCCTCTAGTACAATTATAATATACTAAAGGCCCAGTGCATGAAATTTGTGCACTGGGGGGGGGGGGCAGTTTCTCAGCCCGGCCTGTGCCTTGTCACAATCCAGGACCCCTCAGGAAATGTTAGGCCTAAACTGGCAGTTGGACATCCCTCTCACAATCTGGAACCACTGGCTCCTAACCACTCACCTGGCTGCATGCCTAATCGCCCCTAACTGCCTCTGCCTGCTGGCCTGATCTCCCCTAAGCACCTCTGCCTGCTGCCTGATCGCCCCCTAACTGCCCTCCCCTGCCAGCCTGATTGACCCCTAACTGCTCCCTCATGCCGGCCTGATCACCCCTAACCACCTCTGCCTCGGCCCCTGCCACTGTGGCTTTGTCTGGAAGGATGTCCAGAAGATGTCTGGGTCTGGTATAATTAGCATATTACCTTTTTATTAGTATAGATATTATACAATATTTATATAACTGTAATAATGTTTGTAGTTACTTAGGCTAAGTATTAAATAAATTTATTTCTGAAGTCACAATTACTCTTTGGCTATCCTTAATATTATATCACTAGAGGCCCGATGCATGAAATTCCTGCAAGAGTAGGCCTTCCTTCCCCCGGCTGCCAGCACCAGCTTCCCTCTGGCACCTGGAACCCGAGCTTCCCGCTGGCCGCCAGCAGGCACCAGGGACCCGGGCTTCCCTCGCACCCCCGGCTTTGTCCAGAAGGACATCCGGAAGGACATCCAGTCTAATTAGCATATTATGCTTTTATTATTATAGATTATATACCTATAGAGATTTATCAAACTCAATGGACATTGGGAGGTAAGTCTCAAACTTTCTCTCATGAATTATCACCCAGTCCCAAGACTTCCCTGTAAGGTAGAGGATAGATGAAGTGTTTTAATGTACTCCCATTTCAGTGAAGCCTTATAGCTAGGCTAGAGGCAATTTTCAGTGCTGCCTATAGCAATATTGTCCATCCTGCTGGCTAAGGCCTGACTGCAGGAAATATGTGGTGTGATGAGAGACAGCAACTGTATTTCCTTAGGCACTGTCAGGGAACTTTGCCAGCAAAGGCAAAACCATATTTCTTAGGACAAACCTATAGCACACCATCTTCTCATGTATGGTTTTAAGGATTCAAAAATTTTCTTAGGATTTCAGTACATATTATAAAATGTTTCCTTTGAGAAGTCCAGTTTGAATAAATGGATTTCTCTTCTGTCATTTACCAGCTGCATGAAAGAAGGTGATTTGAATGCCATGTGCTTTTGTGCTTTACTTTCTTCTTATGTAAAATATGTGAAATGATACCTGCATTATAAATCAAAATGTGAAAATTGCTCAGGATGTTGTATGACACATAGTAAAATATTTAATTATTGTTAGTTATTGGTATAAACACAACTATGTATTGATATAAAATACATGTATTTATTTTTATTTATACATAGTGATTATATATATATATAAACTTGTATGTATACTATCATATATACCATCACAATGCATATTTCTCTATAAATCTATTAACCATATTTCTATAAATAATAGAAGTAACTAATAAATGAGATACATAGTTTGTGACAGTGTAAGACAATTTAATACAACCTATTGAGTCAAATGTCTGTTTATAGAAGTTATCAGAGTGTCGTAGAAAAATATAGTACAGAATATAATGAACAGAATAGTTTCAGTAATTGGGTTTAAGAACATCCAACAGTTTGCTGAACAATTTTATATGATTGGAGTCCAAGAGTAGAACCACAATTTCTGATAAAAAACAGAGAAGCCAAGACAAGGCATAGCCTAAGAGGGAATGAAATACAAGGCAGGTTGCCAGGAAATGGACTAAAGCATAGATCATGAAAAAAATCCTGTTGGGTACTAATCTGAAGTTCTAATATTAGATTGCACTTAATGCATTTGGAGTATAAACAGAAGTCTACAAGCTTAAGTTTCAGTCAGTAAACTAAAAAACTGAATTCCTTAAATGCCCATCTAATTCCAAGAATGACTGTTGGATCTGCAGAGGAAATGAGGAAATAAACTGTGGGGTAAACATTTTGAAACTCTATCTGTAGGGGCAAACATCTACCCAAGGAATTGAGAAGGAAATTTGGCCAGCTGACTGAATTGGACTGCCTGTGAGAAGAAAAATCTTCCAGAAATTAATGATTTTCCATGAGAATTATTTGAACTATAAATGCAATTAATTTACCTCTTTTATATGTATTTGTAATTTATTAAAGATATAGCTGTAAAGTAATTCAGATTTCTTCCACAAAAAAAAACAACAAATGAGAGCCTCTTTTATATTAAACTAGAGGCCCAAGGCACAAAATTCGTGCAAGAGTAGGCCTTCCTTCTCCTGGCTGCTGGCATAGGCTTCCCTCTGGCACCCGGGACCCAGGCTTCCCTCAAAGCCCCAGCTTCATCCAGACGGTCATCCGGAAGGACATCCGGTCTAATTAGCATATTACACTTTTATTATTATAGATGTCAGGGTCAGTGCCATTAAATCAAATCCTAAACTGAGTATCAAAATGCACTTAAATATTGTATCTAATATTTATAGAATAGCTTTAAATGTCTGTCAGGGGTAACATGGTGTTCTTTGCAAATAGCACTCAACATAGGAAGTAGGATTTAGCAAAATAACTTGTACTTCTGTCTTCTTTATGCAACTCAGTTATTACCAGGATGAGTGATGCATTTTGAAACAAGTAATTTGTAAGTTTTACTGAAAAATACTTTTGAGTTATAAAATGGCAAACCACTTTTCACAGGATTGTAAACTTCATATCTAAAACACATTTTCAATTAACTGTTTTATTAAGAACCCAGGAGCATTGAATTAGGATAATAACAATTATGTATATTTGATTCGAGGAATTATAAGTACTGGAAATGCTAGGCCCTATTTTCTAGTCTTCTGTGGAGACTGCAAGGGGAGCTTTATAAGTGTGGAAAAACTTTTCCACTCCCCTTGCCCCAGGGTTCTGTCTCTACCAGAGTGACTCACTGTATGGAGCTATTAACTAAATGTGCAGAATAAACATTTGTCACATATCTCTGAAATCAAAATGGATGCTGAGTGAATATTAAATAAACATTTCATATACAGTATCTTTGTGTATGAGTCATAGGCATGAGAAAATAGGTCATTTAAGAATTTTTAAAATTTTATATCCCAGCATTTCAGGGCTAATGTAAGAATGCCTATACACAAACATTTGTAGGATATTTGAGCCACCAAAGTAGAATATATCTTTCCTCCAAAAATAACTTAGATAAGTATTTCAAACTTAAGGAAGTTATATCACAGGTATCAAAATATAGTGGGAAACAGAAAGGTTTGGCATCAAATAATTTGAAATAAATTTTATAAATCTGCCTTTTAAAAACAATATAATATGTGATAGTGTATTTAAATCTTAGTTCATTTCCCTATTAAATGGGAAAGAGTAATTCCACTGTACATATTGTTATAAGTGTTACAATTATGATATAATGCAGTTTTGGAGACTTCACATAAGCACTGGCCAATGACAGATGAGATGACATTTCTAATCCTGTGTCTGCAAATAGCCAATTCTGGGCTTTGTTGAGCCCGAGAACCCCAGGGCAGGATTGCTAATTTCAAGCTGCAGAGCAATTCCACTGCTGCAAGACTTTAAATCACTTGGATGAATTACATGAGCATTTGATTTTTACTCATTAGATCAAAGAGAGAGAGAGAGACAGAGAGAAACAGGAGAAAAGCAAACATTCCCCCTATTTCATTAGCAAAGAATTGATAGATCTTTGGTATAGTGCCTCTTGAAGAGACTGAGATCTGGTCTGAAGAGACTATGTGAAAATTACAAAACTGCATTATAATTACTTTGTAATTATACTTTTCAAAACTGAATAGTAAGTGGAACTTCTGCTATCATTAGCTGAGGAGGGCCTTGCTCACTATTCATATTACAGCATGCTCCAATGTCAGTTTCTGTTTTTACTGTTTGCTGAATTATACCAAGTCTAAGGAGTGGCTACATCAAAGGGATTTATGTGTATCATCACCCATTGGAATTTTGATATTTGTTAGAAAAACATCACATAAGGTAAATCATATCTAAGGCTAGCAGGACAAAGGCAGGATTTGTGTATGGTGACAACAATGTTCCAATGTTACATTTGCAAATGATTTAATTGTGCCAGGATGGAACTAAATTCTGATTAAAAAGTAAACAATGTAAGTTCATATTTGAATGATTTGATCTGAATATATATTAAACAATACAAATTAATTATTTTTCAAGATAAAATAATTTTACAATTTATGGATAAAAGGATTAAATGAGTGAATTTACACGTAAGCATTACTTATATAATAATGGACATTAATGCTTACTATCAATATAAGTAATCTGATTCTTTAAAAATTGTCCAGTAATTGTGGAAAGGAAACTAAGGGTTACAGAAAAATAAACCCAGCTATGGACTTAATTTTTAATGAAGATAATGAACAAATATGTATATAATTACCAGATACACAGTATCTTTGTTTGTTTTTTTTATACCAAGAGGCAGAATTTTATTTATCGATGGCTATGTGGCAAACTACCCCAAATTTAGTGACTTAAAACAATGACATTATTTCTTTCAATTCTATGGGTTGCCTGAATGGTTTCCTGCTGGTCTTGCCTAAGCAAACTCATGCATCTGTTCTCTAGGGGCTGGGCTGGGGTTGCTGGATTTGGTGGGATGGCTGGACTTTTCTCTACACAGTCTTTCATCCCAGTCTTTTATCATAGGCTGGGGTCTCAGGTTCCAAGAATGTGAGAACAGAAGCTACAAGGTCTCCTAAAAGTGGATCTCAGAAGCCTCACTACATTATAATTGCTCCTGCCAAGCAAGTTGCAAGGTCAGGTGAGAGATTGGGAAAATATACTTCACTTCTTCCTTCCTTCCTTTCCTTCCTTCCTTCCTTCCTTCCTTCCTTCCTTCCTTCCTTCCTTCCTTCCTTCCTTCCTTCCTTCCTTCCTTCCTTTCTCTCTCTCTCTATGTCTCTCTGTCTCTCTAGCCTAAAGTACTTCCTTCCTTCCTTCCTTCCTTCCTTCCTTCCTTCCTTCCTTCCTTCCTTCCTTCCTTCCTTCTTTCTTTCCTTCCTTCCTTCTTTTTTTTTGGATAGCAAAGATGGAAATTTATTGAAGAACAAGTACAGACTACCACATGGGGAGGGGGAAAGAGTCCCCTATGCTTCACTTTTTAATAAAAGTAACACCAACTATTTTGTGGCTGCATTTAACCTAACACAGAAAATTTATAATCAGACTAGAGTCCCAATTCGTGCACTCAGGGTGGGGGGAGTCCCTCAGCCTGGCCTGCACCCTGTCACAGTCCGGGAGCCCTTGGGGGATGTCCGGCAGTTGGACATCCTTAGTGCTGACTCAGAGATGGGAGAGGCTCCCACCACTGCCACTGCACTCGCCAGCCGTGAGCCCAGCTTCTGGCTGAGCAGTGCTTCCCCTTTGGGAGTGCACTGACCACTGGGGGCAGCTATGTCAATCAGCATCTGCCCCCTGCGGGTAAGTGCGCATCATAGCGACCAGTTGTTCTGCCGTTCGCTTGATTTGCATATTAGCCTTTTTTCATATAGGTTTATTTTAAAAAATAATAAAGCCAATGTTCTGTATAGTCATGTGTTGTCTTGCATCACTTATTTGTTGACCTGTCCTATCATTTCCACATCAGTCTGACTCTGAAGACTGATGATCAAGCTAAAGTTTCTCACATGATTGGCAACTAATATCTGTTACTGAACTGTGAACAGCAATGAAGGAGATGCTGTCAACTGTAAATGAGCCAAATGCAATGGAGAGGAAAAATGACAAACGTTGTGCTACTTAAAAGCATGAGTAGCACCTCAGGAAAAAACTGACTGAGCTCCATCACTCCAGAACTGATATATGTCACGTTCCCTTGTGTTATGTTTCAACTACCTAGAAAATTATATAATATACAAAAAATCTATATATATATATATATATATACAGACTATTCTTATTACACAGTGATATTTTTTATGTATGTACATTAGATGAACTCTTGCACATGTTTAAAATGAGATACATATGAGATTGGTTATTACAGTATTGTTTGTAGAAAGTAAATGTTTGAAAATCAATCAACTGACGAAGGCAAAACACTTGGAGTGCGGGAAACGAGTTAAGTCGGCTCGCGTGAATTGCGCGTACTCCGCGGGAGCCGTCTTTAACTCGGTTCATATAGATTTGCGGTGGAGTGCGGGAAACGTGTAAACTCGGGCCGATTGTAACTGCGTATTACCAAATATTTGTTTGTAATCCACCCTTTTGGTGGATGGAACAAAACCAAAAGACAGAGCCATCTTATATTTTGGCGGGAAATTCACCCGCACTCCAAGTGTTAAACCATGACTGCAACTTACCTTAACACCTGTGTGTTGTTTCACCTGATTTTACTGCATCCCATATATGCTCTCTGAACATATGGCTGAATTGCCACTAAAAAGCTAATACTGAAGCACATTTTCCTTCTGCCACTACTTGGTCAGAGTCCATCTAATTTTGGAAGGCTGAAGAAAATTGATTGCCATATATTGAAGGCACAACAAAGTGTAGGGCTACTTCTCTTTGAGAGTACTTTTACCAAGAATTCTGAGGTGTAAAACAATGAACGAATAACCAGGTACATAGTACACTCTCTTTCCATCTAGAAGTTATATCTAAATAGATTCTAAAAATAGAACATGCAAGCCCGTGGTTCCCCATTCAAAATAAAGGTTAGTATTGAATGAGCTTTCCAGGGTAAGGGGCTTGTCACTGTACTCTGAGTCCAATTTACAGCATCACATCTAACATCCTTTTTGTGAACATAAAACTCATAGAAACAGAGTGTATTAATGTTTACCAAGGTCTGGGATTGAGGGAAATGGAGATTGAGAGAAGTTGGTCAAAGGGCACAAACTTTCAGTTATAAGATAAACTTAGACGACGCTATATGTCAATTGTTTCTCAATAAAGCTGCAAAAATTCTTCTTAAGAATAAGAACAGAATGTTGGGAAAGAGAAAATTGTCACTAGTTCTGGAGAGAATGTTCCAAATGAAAACTACTAAACAAAATTACATTATACAAAAAAGTGTCCTTAAACATCCAATATATCTGATTTTCTCCAAAGTTTTGAGTTTTATTGTCATCCTTAGACAATGCAACCTAGTCGTTCTTGATCTATAATTAGTGCAGTACAAAAATAGCATTACATTGCAGTTAGACTAATTTGAGTTAAAATTCTATATTCATAATTTTGTGTATAAAAATAATTTATTATTTTTCCTTAATAACCCACTTCCTAATTTATAAAATGGATAAAACAACACAATGTGTAAAGTTATTTATAGGATCAAAATAAAGTACTTAAGAATCCTTTGTACATTGCTGGGTATATAGGGAATGGTTGTAAGCTTCCCAAAATATTCACATTTTTTCTTCCGGCAATATAACCATTACTTTATTTAAAATACTTATGCAGCTATTGCAAAGCCATTATTACCTACTGGAAAAAATGCTGATTGCAGAGATGTAGTTCTGGGTTATAGGCAGGAGATTAATTTTGAGCAATTTATTTATTTTTCATAGACCAATTTCTATATATATATATCTATATACACACACACACACACACACACACACTAGTATATGCATATGATGACTGTTTTCTTTGTTTAATGGTATTTTTTAAGTATGTTTTTATTGATTCCAGAGAGAGGAAGGGAAATGGAAAGAGAGATAGAAACATCAATGTGAAAGGGAAACATCCATCAATTGATCAGTTGCAGCCTACATGTCCCCTATAGGGGATTGAGCCCTCAGCCAGGGCATGTCCCTGACTGGGAATCAAACCAATGACCTCCTGACGCATGGAATGATACTCAACCAACTGATCCACACTGGTCGGGCTGTTTAATGGTAAATTTGAAGATCAAAATATTATGTAAATAAAAATACTCCGGAAAATATAAAATTATAATAAATCCATTAAAATATTCTTTATTGAAATGACCTCATTGCTACCTATAGATATGATCACACATATTCAATATTCAGGAATGATTTATGCTGAAACATAAAAAGTGCAAGTAATAAAATAGATCTCACTCTTCAAAGAGCAAATAGAAAGGCACCAAACCTTACTGAGATTGAACAAATTATATAGTATCTTTAAGCTTCAGTTTTTAATAATATTTATTTTTTATAGTTTTGATTTTTTTGCCTTTTTTGCTTGTGTGGGGTATGTAGTTAAAAGACAGAGAGACTATTAAAAATCTTTATTGAATTAAAGT
>NW_005872327.1:0-41071 GCF_000147115.1 Myotis lucifugus | reverse complement strand
ATAAGTGAGCATGAATGTGTTAGTGGGTAGCAGAAGTAGGAGAGAAGATGCTATGAAGAAGGGAAGTAAGAACAGGATGTATTTATGATCTATTGATTGATAGATCCTCCCTTCCCCCAACTGGTGGGTGGAGTAACAGCAAACATGAGGTAATCTGCAGCCCGGAAATACCTCAGTGCCTAACCATGAACCTTATATGGTCTATACATTAAGCCACTAATCAGAACCTGCCAAATACCCTAAGCCCTTGTCCCTAAGTACCTGAGTGCCTAACTATGTACCTTATGTGGACCATACATTAAGCCACCAATCAGCACTCGCTGAGTACCCTAAGCCCCCATTCCTTCCCATTCCTCCCCTCAAAAGGAGTGCTCACCTCTGCACAGGTTGCTGCTCTCTCCTTGCGAGAGAAACCCAGCAGGTCTTTCTCCTAATAAAGCCTATAATCCTGGTTTTCGGCTCCCGAATGGTCTTTCATTGATATCTAGAATATGCTGTTACTATGTGGCTTAAGAAAGCTGGACAATATGTGAGCATTTTGATATGTGGCCTTATCTAAAAAATACTGAAACTTAAAACAGTTTACATATTCATGGTAAAAGTTTAACTGTTAATGTCTAATTTAAGGCAAGTTTAGTTCATCTAAGAAGGACTATTTTGGTGCTTAATAATTAGAAATTGTATTCTTCATTGCTTTCTCCAGAGAGCAAGGAAACAATTTCTACCTTCTCTATTTTTTATTAGGAATTCACACTTAGTAAAATCGGGTCTTCTTTTTTTCCAAAATAGAATTTGCTCATAGAAGAAAATAGCTTATAAAAATCATAGCAGGGTTTTATAATCCATTCTATTTAGTCAAACTGAACTTTCACGTTTGCTGGATTATACTGGTAATTGTAAAAATATGGCTATAGAGTTTATTATCATCTCTTTTACAGGCTTTTCAAGTCTCTATTTCAAGCAGGCATTGTTTTCTTCTAATTTGAATTTAAGATGAGATGCTGACTAGTTAGACCTCCACAAGAAGCCCTTTCTGAAACCCAGCTCTCCTGAAGTTAGTTCCGGGCAGTTCTTTTACCCAAGACATTGGTTAGAGTTCAATGTGGTCCATCAATTTGAACTAATGTCCTGCTCTCTAGATTTCAAGTTTTGTCTGCTATCATCAATGGAATCTTCAGCAAAGAATTTTAAAATGAATAGTACCCAATTTAAAAAGTTCATTGGTAAGTTTTACCCTACCAACTACTTCATTCTACTCTACATAATTTTTATTATTTTAATGAGACCTTTCCTCACATCTCACACATAATAGCAAATTTTAAAGTCTAATCAAGATAAAACCAAGGGTTTTATCTCTGTATTGTATCTAAAGAAATATTTTTTTCACATAGGGAGATACAAAGCAATTTTAAAGTGCTGGTAAAATAAATTTTAAAAAGTATATTCCCAGGAAAATACTGAACTTAGGGTTTTAAAGGGAAACTCCTACAGAAAGTTTAATTATGGAATGTTAATGAGAATGTGCATTTTCCTCTCTTAAAAGTAATTTTGCAATATAATTGGTTAGGTTAACATCCGAGGTATCCTTTGTATTCTTCTTTGTATTGGAATTAGCTAGTAATTATCATTCATTTGGAAGAAACATTTAGGTCATCTACTTAGCATTCACACTTCTAGTATCACTGAGGTGTGAATGCGAAGGCTTGAAATCTTCACATGAAGGAGAAGCTCATTATTCAGGTTATAAGGTGTTTTCACACAGTCATTTATATTTGATATAAAAATCCCAACCCATTTAGTGTTTTATTCCAACTAGTTTATGACGTCACAGTTATATTACAGACTTTCAATGCTCAACAATATCTGTTGTTTTTTCCTCTACTTCTGGGCAAAGTGAAATAATTTACTTCTCATCCCTTCACAATTAGGCAAAACCAATGGCATATTTCATGCCAATTATAATTGGAAATTACTAATAATTTGAAATAATTAAATGTATAAAGTTATATACGTGTTGAACAACTTTAGAGAAGGAAACTATTAAATCTATATTTACTTACTTGAAACTTGTATAATTTTGTTAACCAGTGTCACCACAATAAATTCAATAAGAATAAAAAATAAAGAAAATCAGGAGATCTTAAAATAAATATTCAACTATGTGAAGGGGCTTCCTCAGTAATGGAGCAAAATTAAGATGAAATATTAAGAATAGTCATTGATATGGGATAGTGAGAAAGGAAGAATAATCTAATTTTTTGAAACAACATAAATACAATCGGATTATGGTGGAATAATTGTCTATTTTTTGCGGTGGAGCTGAACAACCAGGTAGGCTCTGTGTGTGAGGGAAGAATGCAGAACAATGGTAGGCTAAAATGATCAAAGGTATGCAGTATGTACAGATGATAAAATCACTTTGGGAGAATTTTGTTTCAGTCAAAGTAATTTTGGCTTGTTTTTTAGGCAGCAGGCACAAGAGGTAGGAGGTTGATTATTTTACATTATTGATATTTTCATCAATGCCTGTGAAACAGAAATCATGTTAGTCAAATATTTAAATTTTATTCTGAGTATAGAAAGACACTTCAAATATTAGGAGAGATTATGGATACTTGAAAGTCATCACTGACCCCATATTAAAAGTTATAGTTTATTTAGTTCACATGAGGCGTCCAGATCGGGACCAGGAACAAATATTCTGAGTGTTTGAAATGCCCAAGTGCAAATTATATGTTTATTTAAAAGGTGATATAAGAAATATAGAGTGATGACTTAAGAGAAAATATCAGAGAATTTCAAGGGATAATAATGATAATGATAATAATAATCTCTAAATACTGTTTAAGAAATGAAGTAAGGAAATATCACTTCTTCAAGAATTTCCATTCATTCTTTTCAACTGTATCTAATTTGGGGGGGCGGGTATTATGGATTTTACTTTATTTTACCATGGATTTGTGGTGTCATTGTGTTAAAATTAAAGAAAAGAATGTTCATATTCTATTAAGTAAAATGACATATGTAGAAATATACACATATTTAATTAGATAACTGAAGAAAATCTTGAAAATTTTAGTGCCAATGAGAAGTAATATGGTATGGTTGAAGTAATATTTGATTTTTGTTGAATATTTGTCAGTGATGTATCTATTTCTATGTATTTACTAGAGGCACGGTGCACAAAAATTTGTGCAAAGGCGGGGAGGGTCCCCTCAGCCTGGCCTGTGCCCTCTCGCAATCTGGGACCCCTCGGGGGATGACAACTGCTGGCTTAGGCCCGCTCCCCGGGGGATTGGGCCTAAGCTGGCAATCAGACATCCCTCTGGCAGCCCGGCAGCCCTCGGGGGATGTCCACTTGCCAGCGGGGAGCAGGCCTAAGCTGCAGTCAGACATCCTTAGTGCTGCTGAGGAGGTGGGAGAGGCTCCCACCACCACTGCTGTACTGGGAGCTTACAGCCTGGCTTGTAGCTGAGCAGAGCTCCCCCTGTGGGCGCTCACTGACCACCATGGGGCAGCTCCTGGATTGAGCATCTGCCCCTTGGTGGTCAGTGTGTGTCATAGTGACCAGTCATTCCCAGTGGTTCTGCTGTTAAGGTCAATTTGCATATTACCTTTTTATTATATAGGATAGAGGCCTGGTGCACAGGTGGGGGCTGGCTGGTTTGCCCTGAAGGGTGTCCCAGATCAGGGTGTGGTTCCCGCTGGGGTGCTTAGCCAGCCTGGGCAAGGGGCTGATGGGTGTTTGCAGCTGGTCACACCCCCTTCAGGGTGGGGGTTCCCACTGGGGTGCCTGGCCAGCCTGGGTGAGTGGCTGATGGCTGTTTGCAGGCTGGCAACACCCCCTTTAGGGTGGGGGGTCCCCACTCGGGTGCCTGGCCAGTCTGTGTGAGGGGCTGAGTGCCGTTTTCAGGCTGTCCAAGCCACCCCGGTGATGAAAGCTCCCAGCCTCTCCTTTTTTTTTTTTAATTCTGGGATTTATTTACCTTCTATAATTGAAACTTTGTATCTTTGAGAGGAGCTCAGAGCTGTCCAGGGCAGGCAGTAGGGAAAGCCTCCTGCTCCCTCCAGCTCTATGGCCACAGCTGGCTGGAAGCAGGTATCTGGGGCTTATTTACCTTCTATAATTGAAACTTTGTTGCTTTGATGGAGCTCAGAGCTGGCCTCGGCAGGCGGGTAGTTGGCTTCCTCCATCATTGGGGCAACCAAGCCTCCTGCTTCCTCCAGCTCTGTGGCTGCCGGCCGACATCTTGGTTGGGTTAATTTGCATATAGTTGCTCTGATTGGCTTGTGGGCGTGGCTTAAGGCATAGCGAAGGTATGGTCAATTTGCATGTTTGTCTTTTATTAGTGTAGATGATGTTATTTTAGAATATCCATTTTAAAAAAATGATCTTTGTACATTAGTTTTAAAGTCATTCAGTACTGATCAGCACATATTATTAAGCCAGACCATGAATAAGTTTCTTAGATTTCACTGTTTACAATTTGTATGGTACATAATTAAAAAGCAGATGTCTAATCGTTTACCAAAGGGAGCTACTCACCCTGCTGCATCAGAACAGGAGCTTCCACTTACAGAATGAAAAAAAGGCTTTGAAGGAACAATAGTAGTCTGTACAATGATACGAGATAACCCTCCAAGTATTAATCCATGCAATGATACTTTAATTTGAACAAAGTGCAACATATTCAAGTATCTTAAAAAAGTAGAAAAAATAAAACTAAGTTTCAAAAACTGCTGTCTATATTTTTAGAGTAATTTCAAAGTGGCCAGGCATTTAGAAAATTCAGTAAAATGTTAAACACTTAAAAATTTAGAGATGAGACAACAGAAGAAACAATGTCATTTCTGAAACTATCATTAACAACCAGAAATAAAAATTTCCATAGAAGGCAGGTTTTGTTTAATAATAATGGCCTTAGCAAAGAGCAGTGTTTATTAAAATTAGCAAGTTATCAATATTTCATTCCCAAGTGATTCATATTCTGAATAAAAGAATTCCCTATGTGAAAACTTTTCTTTCAATTATAGACAGTTCTTACAAATTAATTGATAATGCCTAACAAAATTTGAAAATCACCTATTTTCTTTATTCGCTAAAAAAATGAGGTATTTATATGTTTGTGCCTATTTTTGTAAGTGGTATTAACTATTAAAAATACTATGTTAGTGATTTTTTTAAATTTTAAATTATGTTTAGAACTGCATAATGATACATAAAATCATTATAATATTTAGTCATATATTTTAGCATGTTCATCATAACTATTGTTTCACTTTCTCATTTGGCCTAATAAACAAACAGAATCTGGAATTAACTTGTGTGTGAATGAGCATTCTCCAAAGTTCTGTGGTATAGATATATAGAAAAATGCATAACTTAAAATATTAGAAAGAACAGCCTTGGCCAGGTTCTCAAATGGTTAGAGCATCGTCACCAAAGTTGCGAGTTCGATCCCCAGTCAGGGCACATGCAAGTTAACGAAGTTGTGACAGAGATAAAGGAACACTTTGTTTAGTGCCAGAGATTGTGCAGTGGCTCCTCCTCACTACCACTGGAAAGCTGTGAGAGGTGCTTGCTCACACCTGTTTGGGTCTCTGTAACACATTTCTGTTCTTAGTCCTTCCCTGTACAAATGATGCACTTTGAACATGTTGGTGTATGCCATAATAGATGTTTGTTTTCTGTTTGATTTTAAACAGAGAAAATAAAATGGGTTACAGTTCAAAAAATAAAATAAAATATTAGAAAGAACAATTAAAATATTTTTCTTAGCTAAGAACAATCTGCTTCTAAAACATTTTAAAACAAAAATATGTATTAAGATTAAAACAGAGTAATACTAATGTATTGTTTCCACTAAGAAAAAGAAAACTATGTCCAGTAGCTGTGGTTAGACTCCTGCTCAGGGCACTTGCCTGGTATTGCAGACCTGGGTCCCAGCGGGGTGGGGGTGTGCAAGATGTTGATTTTTCTCTCTCATGGATGTTTCTCTCTCTCTCTCTCTCTCTCTCGCTCCCCAAATCAATAAAAACATTTTAAAATATTAGGAATCTGTTTTAGATATTTAATAAACTACTTTCTTCTTACAGAAATTGCCCCTGAATGAAATATAATAAATATTTTCTGAGTGTGATAATTTTTTGACATTTCTAATTTATTTTAGTAATATTGACTATGAAGTAAAACCCACTTGGGATTATCTTCTTATAAATGTTGAAAATTTTGATTTTTCTATGTATTATCTATAGTAATGATATCCAATTAGTTTAATACAATGGCAAACAAAAATAATTATTTTCCAACGTAGTGATATGAGCTTGTGGGAATTTGGGATTTCATGTAAGAAGCTTGGCTATATCACAAAATACACTTATTTGTTCAATGCCTGTATTTATATATGCAAAGCAGAATCAGATTTGTTAACCTGTACCCCCATGAGAACCAAATTTATCAACAAAAGTGCAATGTTTTTCATCCTTACAGTTTTAAGTCATAATGCTATTTCCAAAGTTACTTAAATCAGTTCCTTTTTACTTCTACTGCCTTCAGAATACTTTCTTCAGAAGAGTTATGTCATGTATGCATGATAAAGTTAATTCATTTGTCACAGTCTGCATCCCATCCTGAATTTTTGAAGAGTACACATACAGTAAAGTTCAATCTTTGTATAGTCTGTGGGTTTTAATAAATGAATAGAAGTAGAAGTATGCATATACTGTCCTAGAACAATACAAAAGAGTCCCCTCACTCTAAAATTTCCCCTGTGCATTGCCTTTATCATTAAGCTGCCCACTGTCTAATAACCACTGGCAAATACTGATCTGTTTTCCATCTCTATAATTTTCCCTTTTCCAGAATGACATAAGAATCAAACCTAGTATCCCCAAATCATATCCTCTCTAACCAAGAGTAAATGTTTTTCACTTCTCCTCCCAAACAGAAGGTAAATAGATTAAATTACCCTACTCAGGAAGAAAGATAACGGAAATGCAATTAGTGCCATTTGTGCCAACCACAGGCAAGAACAGATGAAGTCAGGGGAATAAATATCATTTTGGCATATCAGCATATGAATATTCTATTGAGATCCTCCTCTAAGACTTCATCTAAAACACTCATATGTGTAATAAACAAAATAAACTAGCAAAAAAAAAAAAATAGACACAGACTCAGAGAACAGAGTGACAGCTGTCAGAGGGGAGGGGAGTTGCAGGGCTGGATAAAAAAGATGAAAGAATGAAGCAAAAAACAACAACAACAACAAAAAAAACAACAACCCTGCAAAACAAAGAAAACCTCATAGGCACAGACAACAGCATAGTGATTACCAAAGAGGAAGGGGCGTGAGGAGAGGTAGAAGATGATATAGAGGGTATAAATGACTTGACTTGGGGTTGTGAACACACAATACGATATACAGATGATGTATTATAGAATTGTACACCTGAAACCTATATAATTTTATTAACCAATGTCATCTCAATAAATTAAATAAATAAAAAATAATGAAGAAGGACCCAGTGTGCTCTCCCTTTAGTGAGCATGCCCATGCCTTTCCAGCCCTCTTCTTCCCTTCAGGCCTGTTACCTTTACTTTTTTCTAAGCTACAAGGTCCCTTCTTTTGCCTCTCTAACTTGTTTCCTTAGTCCCTCGGCCTCACCTGCGGGGATCATGCTGAAACCTGCTCTCCAACATCCCGCTAGGGGTCTCAGATTGTGAGAGGGCACAGGCCAGGCCGAGGGACCCCACAAATGCACAATCGTGATGGCGAGGGACTGCTGGAGGGTTCCAGGGCATGCCTGGCCCATCTCGCCCAGTCCTGTTCAGCAGCAAGCTAACCTACCAGTTGGAGTGTCTGCCCCCTGGTGGTCAGTGCGCATCATAGTGACTGGTCAAATGAATCATCAGACACTTAGCATATTAGGCTTTTATTATATAGGATTTAGAATTGTTTATGTTTTGAGAGATATTTGGTGCTCCTATTTTCTTGAAATTAGTTTAGAGTCTTGCCTTCATGTTTAGGTTGCTACAATCTAGTGCAAATTGTTTTGTTGTTGTGTTTTTATGTTGATTTACACATCTGTAATAAAAACCATTTTCATAATTTTTAGAGTGAGTCCTATGTTGTCTGAAATGTTATCAAAAGTCCATCAATATTATTCCATATCGGCACCTCTTCTTGTTGTTCTGTGTTATTATTCCCAAAATTGTATTGACTTTCCATCTGAAGGTAATAAAAGCTGTTCTGCAATTGGGTAAGAATTTTCACTCTAAAATTGTGAAGCAAAATCAACTCCCTAAAGAAAATTAAAAAGTAAGAAAATAGGTGGAAGACAAGAAATCTTATGTGGCTCAAGGGAACAAAAAAATCTGATTAACTTTTGAACTGATACTTGGCTGTTATAAGATCACAGTTCAGTAATTTTTGACAGTTTTGTTCCTCATGGTATTATTTTAAAATTATATATATATATATATATATATATATATATATATATATAACTATTAAAAAGAGTTGGATTTTATTAATCCATAGATAAGTCTTCTTCTGTGTGTGTGTGTGTGTGTGTGTGTATTTTTTTCTTTTACCAGCTCATTCTCTTTCAACAGGATAAAGTACATATCTTATTTTCTACATGTTTGGCAATGCTTGCAAGAAACTCATATTTTGAAACTGTTGAAAGTCCTTTGTCTCTACACTATGTAACACAGACCTACATATCTGGTTACCTTTGTTATTTGAACTTAAATTGCTTTCTCAATACTCTTATTTGTATTTATTTATACTTTTACTATAGGTATAAAAATGTTTCATATATGTATTTGACATTTGACTACTGTCCAAAGAATACCCTGATTCTGCATCCTTTCCACTTGGAATTCATACCAGAATTAGTGAGTTTTCCACGATCTTACAACTTGCTTAATTGTAGCCTCTACGTATATTAAGCATATGATATGTTAATGGAAATTAGAATGGTGATCTTAACTCTTGTTTCTGAGAAGTCTGCAGTCTGTAACTTAGTTTGCTGTTATACATGCCAAATTGATAGTTGACTGTTGTCAGAACACAGGCAAGAAAGTGTGCTGCTGAGATATATACACAATGAAGCCATTAAAATGTATTAAACCACAATCAGTCATTACAATGGAAATTTTTAGTACTTCAAACTGATGCAATTAGTCTAATTGTACTGGAAAATATTATATACTAGAGATATGTTAAGCTTTGACTCAGTGCCAAGTTCTGTTTCTTAGTGAAGCACACTTTGTTCTCAGGATATCCCGAGACTGTTAAGCAACATCTTATAAGAAAAACAAAATAAAACACTAGTGTTTATTGTGGATCTCTAAAGAAATTGTAACAAGTGAAGAATGGATCCCAGGATCTTTAGAAACTGTACTTTGCTGAGTCATCAAAATTGTTTTCTAATCAACTCAGTTACCCTATGTCTTTTGATTGGGGCATTTAATCCATTTACATTTAAAGTTATTATTGATAGATACTTGTTTGTCGCCATTTTTATTCTTTACCCCTGTGTTCCTTCTTTGTTTCCTATTTTTTCTTTTTACATCAGACCCTTTAGCATTTCTTGCATTGCTGGTTTGGTGGTAATAAACTCCCGTAGTCCTTTTTTTGTCTGTGAAGTTCTTGATTTCACCCTCAATTTTGATTGATAGCCTTGCTGGGTACAGTATTCTTGGATTCAGACCCTTCCTTGGCATGACTTCATATATTTCATTCCATTACCTTCTTGCCTGATGTGTTTCTGTTGAGAAATCCATCTCTAGTCTGATGGGGGATCTTTGTAAGTAACTTTCTGTCTCTCTCTGGCCGCTTTTAAGATTCTTGCTTTGTCATTGGTGTTTGCCAATTTAACTATAATGTGCCTTGGCATCGGTCTTTTGGGGTTCATTTTGTTTGCGACTCTGTGAGCTTCTTGGATTTGTGTGAGTTTTTTCTTCCCTATATCAGGGAAGTTTTCTGTCATTATTTTTTCAAACAGGTTTTCTATTCCTTGCTCAGTTTCCTCTCCTTCTGGCACCCCTATTATGCAGATGTTGTTTCGTTTCGTGTTGTCCCAAAGTTCTCTTAGGCTCTCCTCCTGCTTTTTAATTTTTTTTTCTAGAAGCTGCTCTGCTTGTGTATTTTTTACTACCTTGTCTTCTAGCTCACTGATGCGGTCCTCTGCTTCTTCTAGTCTACTGTTGATGCTTTCTATTGTGTTCTTTATAGCAGTGATGTCATTTTTCATTTCTTCTTGGTTCTTACACGTATTGTTGAATTTGTCTTCCATTCTTTTCATCCACCTTATGATCATTTCTCTGAATTCATTCTCTGACAGGTTGCTTGCTTCCATTGCCTCCATTTCGTTTACTTCCTTTTCTGGTGATGGCTGTTTTTCTTTCATATGCGGGCTGTTTCTTTGCGTCCCCATACTCTCTCTTCTCCAGGTGTTTGGTTATGTAGTTCTCTCTCTGCTGCGTTGATTTAAAGGCACAAAATACAACACAACAAGGTACAATGCACAATGCACAAGGCACTGAACACAAATGTATTCACGATACTAATAACCCCAAATAAAGGTGACCACCAGATCAAAGAGAATTAGGGGATAAAGAAGAAAGAAGAGAAAAAGAAAAAAGAGAAAAAGAAAAAAAGGAGTGCAAAAATGAAATTGGGAAAAGGAAAAAAAAGTAAGATAGAAAAGAAAGAGAATGAAATAGAAGAGGGGAAGAAACTATTTATATGGGGAGAAAACTCCAATAGTACAGCCACTAATCCCAATAAATTCCAGCAACAGATCCCTGGAGATGAATGCAAACTACAAACAACAACTAATATCAAGTGTGAAGAGGGAAAACAGAAGCAAAAAAATAACCAGGGAAAAAAAACCAACAGAAAAAGAAAAAGCAAAACAATCTCACAAACAAGCATAAAAAACCCCCAATATACTCAACAATCAAGAAAACAAGAACAAAATGATAGAGAGAGAAAAAAAACACCTTTGGATAGTGAAGAAAGAGAAGAGAGAGACGTGTATATGGATTTAGAGCAGGAGATTGGTAATTATATATATAAGTAGGGTGAAATTTTAACAGGGGGTAAAAATAAGGAATAGGGAAAATCTAAAGCAGGGATAGGGTAAGAGAAACAGGACAACAAAAGGGGAAAAGTGAGGAAGAGAGTTTTGGCATAAAGGTAAAGTTGAGGTAGGTTAAAAGGATGCTAAAGGGAAGATGAAAATAGAATGTAGAACACTAATCCCAAAATATTCACCTTATCAAGACATGACCCAAAGGGAACAAAGCATGAGTGTCCAGGTTCCCGCTATCACTTATTTTATTGGTGAGTATTCCAAAGCATATTTTTCTATACTTTGTAGAGTGACATATACTAGTATTTTCTCTTTGTTTTGTGGGTTCCAATTTCTCCACATCTTTGCCAGTAGTTATTATCTATTAAGTTATCATCATCCTAATGTGTGTGAAGTGGCATCTCATTGTGGTTTAGATTTGCATTTTTCTAGTGACTAATCTGGAGCATTTTTATTGGATTGTCTTTTTCTCATTAATATGTAAGAGTTTTTTTACATATTCTCAATGCAAGTCTCCTATTAGATATATAATTTACAAATAATTTCTCCCATTTCTGGGTTGTCTTTTTAATTCCTTCGTGGTGATCTTTAAAGCATGAAAGTTTTTTATTTGGATGAAGTCCTGTTTATCTAAGTTTGATTTTGTTTCTTCTGTTTTGGGAGTCATTTCAAATATAACTTGGTCAAATGAGTATAACTGTATTAACATTTCTTTGTTTACAAATTTATTTGTATCTGATTTTAGCCTAACCCCTCCATTTTTTGTGTGCTTGCTCTTTGTGCAATTTATCTTTTTCCAGCTTATAGTCTAGATTTTATCTCATTAGATATACAGATTTTCTCAAAATTGCCTTCACCATAATCTCCACTTTTCTTAAGAGTCTTTATACTTAAACTTTCCACAATCTGTTATAAATTGAAGTCAATCTGAAATCATTTCATTTGAAAAAGATTAGGAGATATTTATTTTAGGGTCTGCTTCTCCCCCTAGGAAAAAACCACTGAACAAGGGCTCTGGAGTTGGAGGTGTGGACAAGGGTAAGCTTCTCTGTGAGGGACATCTCCCTCTAAGAGCTGAGCACTTGGTGGAGGGAGTTGGCAGCAACCTGCATGCTTTTGGCTAGCCACTCCTGGAGTGGAACCACTCCATCACAAGTTGGGGAAGGGCTATCAGGTCCCCATTGTTCTCAGCATGCCACATCTAAAACAGAGCCTCAAGGAGACATATGTACTACTATTTGTAATACTTTAAACAATAAAATACAATAATAAAATAAAATAAAATAAATAATAAAATAAATAAAATAAAATATTAAATTAAAATAAAATAATAAATTAAATAAATTAAATTAAAATAAAATAAAACAGAGCCTCTGTTCTACACATGGGAGCAGGGAGGAAGAAGTAGGCCCCACACCTTGAACTCATTTATCAGGGACTTACCTGCATAAACAGACAGCTGAGGACAAGATGAGAAATGCTGAAATCTTGCTCCTCCTGGGAAGAAAGCTTTCTTGCACAGAGTTGGGGAAAGAGGAACCCTTTGGTTTTAGCAGCAACAGGCTGGAGAGGAGAGTCTAAGACACTGAGCTGAGAAAGGAGAGTCAGGCAGTGGTCTTAGTTCAATCATAAAAACTCGCCTTCCTAACTAAATTTTCTAGATGTGTTGTTGTTTTTGGTTTTTTTAATTTCTTTTTTCTTGTGACCTTTCCAGATTTTGAATGCTGTTTTGTTATTTTATATGATATTCACCAGTTTCACTGTGGAACAGGTTAGTGAAACTCCTCACACTCTCATGGTGGAAGCATATTTCCAAGGTGTAAACATTCCCTCCCTCCTACTGATGGCAGTGGATTTTCACTGGTTCCTTCAAACTAAGTGTTGATATTCTCCCTGAAGAACAGGAAAAATGGGAGTCTGTGTATATCTTCTCATGCTACAAGGGGTTTCAACCAGTGCCTTTATGCAACAGGTTTTCATGATCTTCTCTCCCAGATACCAATGTTTTAGTTCTATTGGGTAAAAAGAGGATCAGATTAGTGCAGATTTGGCAATGGCTGTACTCTTCTTCCTCAGGCACCACCACTGCAGAAGTGCAATCAGAATTTTCCCTGATATTCCTCTGTGTTCGACTGGTGAAATTTTTGGAGGAAAATCCTGCAGGAGGGTGCTGCATTTCCTATGTCTGCATTCCTTAGGACTCTATTCTCTCACATTAATCCACATTGAACTATATTAATTTGTTCAAATATACTAGATTAATTGGTCTACCTGTGTATTTGACATCTACTGGCATGGGGAACATGTAGGCAAATTATGAGGTCATGTTTCTGTCTAGTTTCCTATCCCTCTTAAGATTTAAAGTTTATTATTTGCCCTGTGACCTATTAAGTTGTTTGATGGGATGAAAAGTCATATGTTTGCTGTTAGTCTAGCTTTTAAAAATTTTGTGTAACTCTTTTCAGTTATATATCTTCAAACTAAAACTGTAACTTTCTAATTCCTTTTTAATTGACACCACTACACTAATAAGAAATGTAAACATTTAATCTGATGTCAATTCTTGAAATGAAATTGAAGCAGAAAAAAAAAGAGTGAATTGTGTCTTCTGTATTCACTTTCTGATCTTCTAAAATAATTTCTCAGAAGCAGTAGGCATTGAATTAATATTTGAGTATGTGAATAAAGTTATTAGAGGCAGATTAAATCATCAATGCTATATGATAGCCATGATAGCTAGCATCTGCTAGAGAATTAGACTGATCAGAAGGCAGATATATTGTTTATTCTATGGGGAACACAAGCATTAAACAAATGTTGAGTAGAGTGGCATCATCATCATGGCAAAATAAGAGTTTTCTAACACACACTCCTCTCCCCCCTGCCCCCTCCCCCCCCAGAAAGATCATCAGTTCTCAGAATCACCCATATGAGACTTTGTGGAAATCAAGCAATTGAGCTGAGATGTTCCAACATTCTACTAGAGCAAAAAATAAATAAATCTCAAATTAGATGCATTGAATAGAGTAAAAGGAAGAGTTTCACTTTACCTGCATCATTTTCCCCCAAGGCTGCACAACTCAATGTCAAGAAAGACCTTCTTACCCTTATTTCTCCCATAGAGGAAAGTGAAAGCATGCGAATGAGGGTACAGCTCTTCTTTCTGTACAGAATGCTGCTACAGAGTCCCACTTTTTTCTCACCCTATCCAGAACACTAAGGTGTGTGGTGCAACTGAGGGGGGAGGTAACCAGAGAGGATAGGGCTCTTGAGGGCATTAAAATGAGTAGATCCTAATAAATATGTTAGGGACTCCAAGAGAAGAAAAGGAGAAAGAGACAGAAAGCTGATTTTTAAAAAAATAATGGCTGGTAATTTCAAACTCTTGGAGTAATTTGGATATCAATCATGTAGCTAAGAAGGAATCCCAAATTTAAACCAAAAGACAAATTATAATAAAATTGTCTCAAATAAAAGACAAAAAAAGAATTTTAAAAACAGCAAGCAAAAAATAAATCCTCACATATGAGGGAAATTCCATTAGGCTATCAGATGATTTCTCATCAAAAACTTTACAGACAAGAAGAGAATAGAATGATATATCCAAAATGCTGAAAGAAAAACAAAATCCCCACTTGGAACCAAGAAAACTACAGCCATTAAAGTTGTTCCTGAAAAATAAAAGTAATATAAGGACTTCTAAATTATAAAACTTGTATGGAACAACAAATAGTCAAAGAAATACTGGAAAAGATGAAGGCATCACACTTCCAGATTTTGAAATATATTAGAAAGCTATCTATAATAATAAAAGCATAATATGCTAATTAGACCGGATGTCCTTCCATACAACCTTCTGGACAAAGCCAGGGCTGCCAGGGAAGCCCGGGTCCTGAGTGCTAGAGGGAAGCCAGCGCCGGCAGCCTGGGGAAGGAAGGCCTACTTTTGCATGAATTTCATGCATGGGGCCTCTAGTAGTAAATAAAATAGTATGTTACTAAAATAAAAACAGACACATAGAACAATGGAACAGAATAAAAACACAGAAGTAAACTT
Organism: Myotis lucifugus; assembly: GCF_000147115.1. NCBI lineage: Eukaryota > Metazoa > Chordata > Mammalia > Chiroptera > Vespertilionidae > Myotis > Myotis lucifugus. The sequence goes on along the minus strand of NW_005872327.1, from coordinate 25,909 downwards.
ATGTACATACTAGTAGCTCAGTGCACAAAATTCATGCACATTCAAAGAGAATTAATTTCCCTATCCGGTTTGGCTCAGTGGATAGAGTATTGGCCTGCGGACTCAAGGGTCCCGGGTTCAATTCTGGTTAAGGGCATGTACCCTGGTTGTGGGCACATCCCCAGTGGGGAGTGTGCAGGAGGCAGCTGATCGATGTTTCTCTCTCATCGACGTTTCTAACTTTCTATCCCTCTCCCTTCCTCTCTGTAAAAAATCAATAAAATATATTTTTTTTAGAAAAGGGAATTAATTAGCAGAGATATTTTAACATTGCTATTTGCCCTTTCTCTATAATAGAAGTGTGAGAGATGAAAGGAAATTAGTAAAATGTATATGAAAATAATATATAAATTTATTAATAAATAAACAATAACAAAAGGATATAACAACAACAGAGGTATGATATAAAAACAACAAAAACATGATATGAAAACAACAAAAACATGATATAAAAACAACAGTGATGCAAACAATGACCGATAAAGTGATTAAACTTATTCTAATATCTCCCTGTACACCAAATTAAGAGTGAAAACACTTTCAGAGTGCTTGACTAATTTCCCGTGTGATGAAGTACTTACAACTTTAACTGTAACGTCACATGCTCTTCAAACTCGAGAGAAAGCAACATATAACTGACCGTGTGCAAAAACGGGTTCAGGTAGGAACATGCCTACTCTGTCTAGGGTTTGTCCTTGTGATTTATTAATAGTCATCACAAATGCTGGCATCACGGGAAACCGTCATCGAAACAATTTAAATGGGAGGCCATTGTCAGATGGGGACAAATTAATTCTTGGAATCAGAACAGCCTCTCCATCTGCAGATCCTGTTAATACTTCAGCTTCAATAATGTCATAATCTTAGGTCATTAGATTAGGTTGTAATCTTTTGATAATAAATCTGGTACCATTACAAAAACCCCATTTACTATTGAGATTTCTCAATAGCATGATGATTGCACCCACTTTCATTTTAATTATGACACGGCATTCCCGAAGAAGTATACTATTCAGAAATTCATGGGGAAATTTTCCTTTGTTTCTTTGTTATGGGGTGGGGCCACAACATCAGTAACAAAGAAACAGAATTAAAACTTTATTGTGGGGAGCCACTACAGTGTTTTGGACAGGTTCAAGCCTTGGACTGATGAGGGGGCACAGTCCTTTCATTTTCACGTGCAAGTCCCAGCTTGGAGGGCAGGGCCCTCCCAGCACAATTATACCCAACAGCTGTAGTGGTAAGCTTGAACCTATGGTTCGAACACGTGGCCCCAGGTACCTGAGTGATGGGGGCTTGATAGAGTTCAGGTGCATGTAGTTGAGTAGGATTGAAACCCAGGAGAATGTTTGTAAACACCTTGGTCACTCCCTTACCTAGCATCTGCTATAAAATAAAGGCATGGCTGTGGGTGTGGTCACTGTCTCTCAGAGAAGCAGTGTCCCACCGAGACCCAGCTTTCATTCTCTTGTCTGTCTTTTCTAAGCCTTTCAGCCGCCCCACTCAGGTTCACCCTGTGCTGGCACCGCAAACTTTAGAAAGACCTGCCTCCACACTCCCAGGGTGGGTTCCTGCCTCAAACTCCACCCTTACAGGAAACAGCTCTGGGAAACAGCTTGGGGGAGGGCACAGCCGTTGCCAAGACAACACCTGTGGGACTGACTTCCTTCCCCTCGGTCGCTGTTCCTCTGTATGTGACGAACACCACCCATAGTTTTTATGTAAGCAGATGCTCAAGTAATATTTGACAAGGGAGCCAAGAATACTTTGAGAAAGGATAGAGTCATCAATAAATGGTAGTGGGGAAACTGGTTATTCACCTGCAAAAAAATTAATCTGTTCTTTTTTTACACCATTCACAAAAATAAACTTTAAATTGATTAAAGACTTAAATGTAAGACCTGAATCAATAAAGCTCCTATGCAAAATAACATAAGGAAAAAAATATTTTACATTGCTCTTGGCAATAATTTTTTAGGTACAACATTGAATGCACAAAAACAAAAGCAAAACTAAACAAGTGAAACTATTTATTATCAATCTAATAGCTTCTGTACAGTAAAAGAAGCAATCAACAAAATGAAAAGACAACCTACAGAATAAAGAAAATATTTACAAAAAACATAGCAAATATGGTATTAATATCCAAAGTGTATAAGGCACTTAGACACCCTAGTAGCAATAAGAATTATTATAATTTTCAAAACAATCTGATTAAAGTATTGGCAGAGGACCTAGAAAAATATTTTTCCAAAGAAAACATACAGATCACCAACAGTTACATGAAAAGTTGCTCAATTTCCAAGTAAATCCTAATCAAAATCCAAGTGAAATATTACTTCACACCTGTTAGAATGGCTATAATAAGAAAGACAAGAAATAGCAAATATTGAGTTGGATGTGAACAAAAGGGACTTTTAATGGGAGTGTAAATTGTTGCAACCACTATGGAAAACAGTATAGAGGTCCCTCAAAAAACTAAAATTAGAACTACCATATGTCCCTGCAATTCCATTTCTGAGTATATATTTGAGGAAAATACATCATCATCTTGAAGAGATTTTTGCACTCTCATTTTCACTGAAGCAATATTCACAATGGCCAATATATAAATAACCCTAATATCCCTCAATAAACAAATGGATAAAGAAAATACGATAACCCTTGCTGGTTTGGCTCACTGGATAGAGTGTCGGCCTGGGGACTTAAGGGTCCCAGGTTCAATTCTGATCAGGGGCGTGTACCTTGGTTGTGGGCACATCCCCAGTGGGGGGTGTGCAAGAGGCAGCTGATCAATGTATCTCTCTCATCGATGTTTCTAACTCTCTATCCCTCTCCCTTCCTCTCTGTAAAAAAATCAATAAAATATATTTTTTTTAAAGAAAAGAAAATATGACATATATGCACAATGGAATATTATTGGGCCATAAAAATTACATCTTGCCATTGGTGACAGCATGGATGGACCATGTGAACTAAGTAAGTCAGAAAGACCAGAGAGACAAATACTATTTAATCTCACTTATATGTGGAATCTAAAAAAACTCATCTTATAGAAACAGAGAATATAAAAGTTAGTGTCAGAAGCTAGAGGGTGGGAGAAATGTTGAAATATTGATTAAAAGGTATATATAATTATAATATGTTCTGGGTATCTAATGTAGAGCATGATGACTCTATTTAACCATACTGTATTATATCCTTGAAAATTGCTAAGAGATTGAACCTTAAATATTCTCCTCACACAAAAAATGCTAATTATATAAAATGATGTAGGTATTAGCTAGTATTTTGTAATCCGTTCCCAACATATATTTATTTATCAAATCATCATGTTGTACGTCTTAAACTTGTACAATGTTATATGTCAATATCTCAGTAAAACAATATAAATAATAAGCATGTAATAAAAAGAAAGCAATGATACCATGGAGGTTGAGTTAGAATCTGGTATGATAAGTACTATAGCAAAAAAAGTGCCCAGAAGTATGAAAGCTTATCAGTGGAGAATGTGGTTCAAACCAATCCAGGGTAATATCCAGGTAGCCATCAATTTCATCTCTGAGGAGAGTTGGAGAAGTCACAGTGCAAGGTATGAGTTTGTAGAAATAGTTCCTATGCAGAGAGGAACTTTGTATGTTTGATAATATTAAATAATCACTGTGTGGTTTGAGGTGAATTAGGCAAAGAAGGAGGGACACAGTTGAAGCTGCAAAGGTCTGTGATTGCCCGAATATTTAGGATCTTTTAGGCCAAGATAAGAATTTTAGAATTTATTCCAATAGCACAGAAAAGACATTTCATATATTAAAAATAGGTAGGCATCATTGATTGAAATATTGTCCTATCTGAAAAATGTGGAGTTTTTTTTTGCTTTTGTTTTTAATTTAATTTAATTTAAAAATTGAATTTCTTTGGCTGATATTGGTTAATAAAATTATATAGGTTTTAGTTGTACAATTCTATAATACATCATCTGCATATTTTATTGTCTGTTCCCTACCCTAAGTTAGTCTCCTTCCAACACCATTTACCCCCCTATACCCTCTTCTGCCTTCCCCAGCCCCCTTTTCTCTCTTGGAACCACTATACTGTTTTCTGTGCCTATGAATTTTTTTTGGTCTTGTTTGTTGGTTTGTTTTTTTGCATATGGATGTGGATGTAGTGAGGACTGAAAGGAGGCAGTTATTCAATGAAGACATGAATGCGGCCTGTACAAAGGTAAATTAGTGGAACTGTTGAAATGGAGATTTAAAGATTATTTAGAATGTACATTTTTTATAAAATACATTAAATTGTATTCAAGATGTATCATAAGGTATATACCTTTTGAAATATATTGAGGAGTAGCTTATCTATCATGAAAATAAAAAGTAAAAAATTAAAGTTACTGCATGATGAGTTTTAATAGTTTTATACATTCATGAAATTTGCTACCATAATCAAATTAAAGATTGTTTTCATTCCTTCTAAAAATTATTTGTGTCCATGGGCAATCCTTTCCTCCTCCTACCTTCTGATATCATGGGAAATGGGCATATGTCCATGGTTAATCCATGAGTCCATGGCAATCTGTTCCTTCTTCTACCTTTTGATATCCTTCTGGTATCAGGCAAATAGTGATCTACTTCTATCAGTGTAATGCCACTAATTAGATTTAGCCAAATAACAAATAAAAGCTCCCTGCTGTTTATGTATCAGAAGATGGAGATTAAATGGATAGAAAAAATAAGTAGAAAACACAATGGACTTGAAATATGTCTGAATGAAGTATATGGTAGATATATACATATGTTCACATAAATAGCTTAGTTTGCATTTTAATATAAAGAGAATCACAAAGACAGCACTATTTTGTGTCTGTCATCTTTTATTTTGCATATATATTAACACGCATCCACTTCATTGGAAGAATCAGTATTTTGTTGGATACATATATACACTCATGTATGTGTATATATGTAATGAAATATATATAATACAATATCTTAGGAATATGAATTGAATATTAAACAATATATATTTTTTAAAGGTGACACATATAATTTCTCAGAAACCTAAGACTAAATAAAATTGATTAATACATCTTGCATACTACATATGCTCATGAACTACATGTTAATAAACTTTCCAAAAGCTATATATTTTTATAAAATACTCTCCCATATACTTTCTCCCATTCCTATAAAGTTAAGAGATCAGATAATTCTTGAAGAATAACTCACATATATAATAATAAATATAGCAATGAAGTGGGTTAATGAAGCTTTAAGAAGAGTCCATCAAATCTAAGAATGATGGTCATTATTTACCCAATTACTAGAAGCTTCACAAATATATTGTAAAAACTTAAGACTAAGGACATTTTAATGTGAGTGGTAAAATTATTTTAGCAGATGTAATAAGCCTTATCATCAGAATTTTATACCTAAAAAATTGTAGTAATTGGGAATTTTAAGCATAAGATTAAAGTGTTATTTTTGAAGAGAAATTCCATCAGAAAATATTACAGTCATATACAGATAGAAAATATTCTAGCAATTTATCAACAAATATCCTGAGCTGACAACTAGATTAAATAAATGAACAAAATATAAGATGTTGGAGACAAGCCATCATGAAAAGAAACCTGCTAACTGAGGCTGAAATAATGCCACAAAACATGACGTTGCAGAAGATTTTAGATTTAGCCAAGTAAGAAATAAAAGCTCCCTGCTGTTGATGTATCAGAAGATGGAGATTAAATGGATAGGAAAAAAAATAAGTGAAAAAACAATGAACTTGAAATATATTTGAATGAAATATATGGTAGGTATATACATATATTGCCTATCAATAATAATCTTAAATATAAATGGATTAAATTCTCCAAGCTAAAGACAAAGAAAGATGAGCCAAAACCGGTTTGGCTCAGTGGATAGAGCGTCGGCCTGCGGACTGAGGGGTCCCGGGTTCGATTCCGGTCAAGGGCATGTACCTGGGTTGCGGGCACATCCCCAGTAGGGGATGTGCAGGAGGCGGCTGATCGATGTTTCTAGCTCTCTGTCTCTCTCCCTTCCTCTCTGTAAAAAATCAATAAAATATATTAAAAAAAAAGACAAAGATAGATGAATGTAAATGAAAACATGGCCCAACTATATGCTATCTACAAGAGACCCACCTTAAAACAAAAGATGCACAGAGTATGAGAATGAAGGAACGAAAAAAATTTAATGCAAATGGAAATGAGAGAAAAAAAACCCTGGGGTAGCAATACTCATTTCTGACAGGATAGAGTTTAAAATGAAAGCCATCACAAGAGACAAGAAAGGTCACTATATAATACTAAAAGGATTGGTCAAAAAAGAGGCTATAGCCCTGATAAACATATATGCACCTAATATAGGAGCACCTAATGTATAAAAATATTTCTAGAGGAATTTAAGGGAGAGAACCATAGTAATACATTCATAGTAGGGAATTTTAACACCCTGCTAACTTCACTGGATAGATTTACCAAACAAAAAATCAACAAGAAAACAGAGACTCTCAATCACACACTGTATCAGGTGGATTTAATTGACATTTATAGAACATTTATCCCAAAGCTGCAGAATATACATTCTTCTCAAGTGTACATGGGTCATTCTCAAAGATAGACCAAATGTTAGAACACAAAACAAATCTCTACAAGTTCAAGAATATTGACATCACATTAAGCATCTTTTCAGACCATAATGGTATAATATTAGAAATCAACTACAATAAAAACTATCAAAAATTTTTAAACACTTGGAGGCTGAATAGCATGCTATTAAACAATAATTGGGTTACCAAAGAGATCAAAGAAGAAATTAAAAACATCCTGCAAACAAATGACAATGAAAATACAACAATCCAAAACCTATGAGGCACAGTGAAAGCAGTCCTGAGAGGGAAGTTCATAGCATTACAGGCCTACCTCAAAGAAACAAGAGAAACTGGCTGGAAATAAATTATCTAAGTCTACAACTTAAAGAATTAGAAAGAGAGAAACAAGAAAAGCACAGAGTGAGCCAAAGGAAGGAGATAATAAAAATCAGAGCAGAAATAAATGAATTAGAAACCAACAAAAAACAATACAAAATATCAATGAAACCAAGAGCTGGTTATTTGAAAGGATAGACAAGACTGATGAACCTCTAGCCAGGCTCAACAAGAAGCAAAGAGAGAGGACCCAAATAAACAAAATCAGAAGTGAAAGAGGCAAAATAACAACAGACCCCACAGAAATTCAAAAGATTGTAAAAAAAAAAATACTATTAACAACTCTACTCCAACAAACTAAACAACCTAGAGGAAATGGACATATTCTTGGAAAAATACAACCTTCCAAAACTCAATAAAAAAGAATTTAAAAAATCTCAACAGACCAATAATGAAAGAGGAAATTAAAGCAGTTGCCAAAAAACTTCCACAAACTAAAGCCCAGGACCGGATGGATTCACAGGAGAGTTTTACCAAACATTCAAAGAAGAACTAAAACCTGTACTTCTCAGACTATTACAAAAAATTCAAGAGGAAGGCATACTTTCAAGCTCTTTCTATGAAGCCAGAATTACCCTAATTCCAAAAGCAGATAAAGACATTACAAAGAAAGAGAATTACAGGCCAATATCCTTGATGAACATACAGGCTAAAATCCTCAACAAAATTCTAGCAAATTTGATCCAGCATTACATTAGAAAAATCATTCAACATGACCAAGTGGGATTTGTTCCAGGGATGCAAGGCTGGTACAATATCTGAATATCAAGAAATATGATATATCACACAAACAAATTGAGAGACAAAAATCACACAATCATATCAATTGATGCAGAAACGGCATTTGATAAAATCCAACACCCTATCCTGATAAAAACCCTCAGCAAAGTTGGAATAGAGGGATCATACCTCAACATAGTAAAAGCTTTATATGACAAACCTATGGCCAACATCATACTCAATGGGAAAAAACTAAAACCATTTCCTCTAAGAACAGGAACAAGTCAGGGATGCCCACTTTTACCTCTCCTGTTTGACATAGTACTGGGAATGCTATCCATAGTGATCAGATAAGAAGAAGAAATAAAATGCATCAAATTGGAAAGAAGTAGTAAAACTGTCATTATTTGCAGGTGACATGATTTTGAACATAGAAAACACTAAATACTTCATCAAAAAAACTGCTAGAACTAATAAATGAATTTGGCAATGTAGCAGGATACAAAATTAACACCCAGAAATCTATGGATTTTTTATACACTAGTAATGAACTCACAGAAAGAGAAACTAAAAAATAAAAAATCCCATTTATCATTAAAACAAAAAAATTAAGATACAAGGGAATAAATTTAACCAAGGAGTTAAAGGACCTGTACTCAGAAAAGTACAGGACCCTGAAAAAAGAGATAGAGGAAGACATGAAAAAAGGAAGAATGTACCGTGTTCATGGATTGGTAGAATCAGCATCATTAAAATGTCCATACTACCCAAAGCAATCTAAAGATTCAATGCAATTCCCATTAAAATACCAATGGTATACTTCAAAGACCTAGAACAAACTCTGCAAAAATTCATCTGGAATGAAAAAAGACCCCAAATAGCTTCAGTGAACTTGAGAAAGAACAACAAAGTTGGAGGGATCACAATACCAAATATCAAGCTAAACTACAAAGCCACTGTCCTCAAAACTGTCTGGTATTGGCACAAGAACAGATATACATACCAATGGCACAGAACAGAGAACCCAGAGAGCAATTCAAGCCATTATACTAAATTAATATTTGACAAAGGAGGCAAGAGCATACAATGGAGTCAAGACAATCTTTTCAATAAATGGTGTTGGGAAATTGGACAGACACATGCAAAAAAATGAAACTAGACCACCGACTTACACCATACACAAAAATAAACTCAAAGTGGATAAAGGATTTAAATGTAAGATGGGGAACCATAAAAATCCTAGAAGAATCCATAGGCAGCAAAATATCAGACGTATGTTGTAGCAATATCTTTACCCATAGAGCTCCTAGGACTATGGAAATTAAGGAGAAAATAAACAAATGGGACTACATCAAAATAAAAAGCTTCTGCACAGTGAAATAGATCATCAACAAAACAACACAAAAGCCCACTGCATGGGAGATAATATTTGCCAATGTTATCTCTGATAAGGGTTTAATCTCCAAAATTTATAATGAACTCATACAACTTAACAAAAGGACGATAAACAATCCAGCAACAACAACAACAAAAAATGGGCAAAGGACCTAAATAGGCACTTTTTGAAAGAAGACAGACAGAAAGCCAAGAGACATATGAAATCATGCTCAAAGTCACTAATCATCTGAGAGATGCAAATCAAAATGACAATGAGGTGCCATCTCACACCTGTCAGAATGGCTATCATCAACAAATCAACAAAGGTCAAGTGCTGGAGAGGATGTGGAGAAAAAGGAACCCTCTTGCACTGCTGGTGGGAATGCAGACTGGTGCAACCACTGTGGAAAACAGTATGAAGTTTCCTCAAAAAATTAAAAATGGAACTTCCGTTTGACCCTATAATCCCACTTCTAGGAATATATCCCAAGAAACCAGAAACACCAATCAGAAAGGATATATGCACCCCTATGTTCATAGCAGCAGAATTTACAATAGCTAAGATTTGGAAACAGCCTAAGTGCCCATCAGCCTGAGTGGATTAGAAAACTGTGGTACATCTACACAATGAAATACTACACTGCTATAAAAAAGTAGGAATTCTTACCATTTGCAAAATCATGGATGGAACTGGAGAGCATAATGCTAAGTGAAATGTCATTGGAGAAAGATAAATATCACATGATCTCACTGATATGTGGGATATAATGAACTATATAAACTGATGAACAAAAATAGAACCAGAGTCATAGAAGCATTGACAAGACTGTCCAATCTATGAGGGGAGGCAGGGTGTGAGGGGGTAAGAGATCAAAGGACTTGTATGCATGCATATGAGTATAACCAATGGACACAGACAGGGAGATCAGGGTGATGAGGGCATGTTCTGGGGCATATGGACAGCCAGGGAGAGGTCAATGCGGGTAGGGGGTGGCGGGGAAGAGACTTATATAATACTTTAAACAATAAAGAGTTAAAAAAAAACAATGAAAACAGTGAACTAGCAATTAACACCATGGAAATACAAAGTATTGTAAGAAAATACTGTGAACAACTAAATGCCAACAATGTGGATGAAATGAACAAATTTTAGAAAAATGCAATATTCCAAAACTGAAGCAGGAAGAATCAGAAAATCTAAATATGCCAATAACAATTGATAAAATTGAACCAGTTAAAAAAACAAACAAACACATTCATAGTAAACAAAAGCTCCAGTCCAGCTGCTCCACAGGGGAGTTTTACCAATCATTCAAAGAACTGTCACCCATCCTCTTTTAACTATTCCAAAAATTCAAGGGAAAGAAACACTTCCAACACTTTTTATGAGACCATTATTAACCTAATTCCAAAGCAAGATAAAGACACTACAAAGAAAGAGAATTATAGGCCAATAAAAAAAATAGCAAATAGGATCCAGCAATACATTAAAAAGATCATATACCATGAAAAAATGGGATTTATAAATGTCATACATCACATAAACAGATTGAAAGACAAAAATCATATGATCACATCAATTGACACAGAAAAAACATTGAACAAAATCCAACACACATTTTTTATAAAAATTGTCAGCAAAGAGGAATTTTTATAAAAATTGTCAGCAAAGACAGAGCACACCTCAACATAATAGAGGCCATATATATAAAACTTATAACCAACATCATAGTCAATGGGCAAAAACTAAATTCATTTCCCCTAAGAACAGGAACAACATAGTAATGGAAGTGCTAGCCATAGTGATCAGACAAGAAGAAAACATAAAAGGCATACAAATTGGTATGGAGGAAGTAAAACACTCATTATTCTCAGATAACATGATATTGTACATAGGAAACTCTAAAGACTCCACCAAATAAGTACTAGATTTAATAAACTAATTAGGCAATGTAACAGGATACAAAGTTAACACCCAGATATCAATGGGATTTTTTTAAATCCTCACCAGAGGATATTTTTTCATTGATTTTTCGAGAGAGTGAAAGAGAGAAAAAGACAGAGAGAAATATCAATGTGAGAGAAACAGATCGATTGGCTGCCTCCTGCATGAGCCCCAACCAAGGGCTGGGCTGGGGAGGAGTCTGCAATCTAAGTATGTGCCCTTCTCCAGAATCAAACCTGGGACCCTTCCGTCAGTAGGCCAATGCTCTATCCACTTAGCCAAACTAGGGCATTGATGGCACATTTATACAGCAATAATGAACTCTCAGAAAGAGAAACAAACAAACAAAAAATCCCATTAAACTTTGCACCAAAAGAATTAGGATATTTAGGAATAAACTTAACCAAGAAGGTAAAAGACTTCTGCTCAGAAAGTTACAGGACATAGAGAAAGTTGACAGAGGAAGATGTAAAAAAGTGGAATAATCTATTGCTTTCATAGATTGGTAGAATTAATATCATTAAAATATTTATACTACCCAAAGCAATCTATAGATTCAATGTACTCCTTATTAAAATACCAATGCATATTCTACAGATCTAGAACAAATACTCCAAAAATGTATACGGAACTAAAAAAGACCCCAAATAACTGCAGTGAACTTGAGAAAGAAGAACAACATTGAAGGGATCACAATACCAGATATTAATTTATACTACAAAGCCATTGTAATTAAAACAGCCTGATATTGGTACAAGAGCAAATATACAGATCAATGGAACAGAACAAAGAACCCAGAAATGGACCCAAGTCATTACGCTCAATTTATATTTGAAGAGTAAGTAAGAACATACAATGGAATCAAGACAGTCTCTTCAATAAATGGTGTTGGGAAAATTGGACATATATATGTAAAAAAATGAAACTAGACCACCAACTTACACCATACACAAAAATAAACTCAAAATGGATGAAGGACTTAAACGTTAGATGGGAAACCATAAAAATCTCAGAAGAATTCATAGGCAGCAAAATCTCAGAAATCTCTCCTAGCAATATGTTTGTGGATATATCTTCTAGGGCAAAGGAAACTAAGGAGAAATTTAAAAAATAGGACTATGTCAAAATAAAAAGCTTCTGCACAGGAAAAGAAATCATCAATAAAATTAAAAGGGAGCTCACTGTAATGGAGAACATATTTGGCAATAATAAATCTGATAAAGGATTAATCTCCAAAATATATAAGGAACTAATACAATTTAACAAATATTAGAGGTCATATATGACAACAATTCAATAAAAAATGAGCAAAGGACCTAAATAGACACTTCTCCAAAGTGGACATAGAAATGACAAAGAGATATATGAAAAAATGCTCAAAGTCACTGATCATCAGAGAGATGAAAATTGAAATGACAATGAGGTAATACATTTAAGTCCTTTATCCATTGTCAAAATGGCCACCTTCAACAAATTATAAGAGTTGACGAGGATGTATAGAAAAGGGAACCCTCATACACTGCTGGTAGGAATGCAGACTGGTGAAAACATTATGGAAACCAGTATGGAGTTTTCTAAGAAAATTAAATATGTAACTGCCATTTGACGCAGTGGTTCCACTTCTAGGAATATATCCTAAGAAACTTGAAACACCAATCAGAAAGACTGTATGCATCCCGATGTCTATAGAAGCACAATTTACAGTAGCTAAGATCTGGAAACAGCCCAAGTGCCCATGAGTAGATGAGTGGCTAAAAAAGCTGTGGTACATTTACACCATGGAATGCTATGCAGCAGTAGAAAAGAAGATATCTCACTCTTGGAGACAGCATGGAGGGACCTGAAGAGTATTGCGCTAAACAAATTAAACCAGCCAGAGAAATACAAGTATCATTCATATGTGAAAATTTAATTAATAAAATAAACTGATGAATGGAATAGATCCAGGCACATAGAAGCATGGAACAACGGTTGAATCTCAGAGGGAAGGTGGGATGGTTGGGTGGGAAGAGATCAACCAAAGAACTTGTATGTATATATGCATAACCCATGGACACAGACAATAGGGTGGTGAAGGCCCGTTGTTTAGGTCAAAGGCAGGCTAGAAGGGGTCAATGGGAGAAAAAGGGGGATATACAATACTTTCAATAATAAACAGCAACAAAAAAAGAAGTAATGTAGTTAATGATCCTATTAAACCTTTGATATAGGGGTATATATCAAAATTGGAATATTTTAACAATAGTCACAGACCATTAACATTTAAATATTTATTTTGTACTTTCTCTGATTTCCCATCTAATAACATCTTCCAAAATGAACATGGACACACATGTGCTTACAAACATGCCCCCCCACACACACACAAGACCAGAAAATCAATTATGAAATATTTTCCTCCTTTATTTCAGTTTAAAAAAATGGCACTAGTAATATTTTTTTCATTTATAATTTAATTATATATTATATACTTAGTGGTGTACTCTGCTCAAAACATTCCCAACTGGCATATTTCCTACACTGAAAAGTGATCATTCACTGATTTACATCTTCTGCCAAAACAGCTAGAGTACTGTAAAAAGAACCATAAGAGTACAAAATGTGTATGAAGACAGATTGTAGTAATCAGTTTGTAATAATGAAAATATTTTATTGAAAACAAATCACTAAGTACCAGGAAGATATATCAACTATTTTGGAGGATTTGGCAAGCAAATATTAACTGTTAAGTGTTCTACCAATTAGTTTAATCTATCTTACTTGCAGTGTTATATATCTAACATTTATCAGTACATTAAAATGGACATATTTAGCCACATGAGTCTTCCATAATACCAAAAATACACCCCAAACAATCCCATCATACTGAGCTGCATAAATTGTCCACCTCATAGTAATTTTGATAGAAATAAAATTTCAATTAGTGATTACACAACATGTTATTCTTTTTTCTTTTTAAATATATTTTATTGATTTTTTATAGAGAGGAAGGGAGAGGAATAGAAAGTTAGAAACATCAATGAGAGAGAAACATTGATCAGCTGCCTCCTGCACACCCCCTCCTGGGAGCATGCCTGCCCTTGACTGGAATCGAACCTGGGACCCTTCAGTCCACAGGCTGATGCTCTATCCACTGAGCCAAACCAGTGAGGGCCATGTTATTCTTTAATATAATAAATAAATATTCATAGAAAGCACATGGGATGCCTGGCACTCTTCTAGATTGTGGCAACACAAGAGAGAGAAATGTAAAATCTCCTTCTATATGTTGCTTACAATCAAAGTGGAGAGATAGTAAGTAAATAAGTAAATTAATTAATGGTTAATATATAATGAGTCTGAGTCTACCTCCTTGGAGGGATCTTTACTGATGAAGCTCACATCAGTATGATTAAAAGATAACCTTAAGTTTTAAAGTTCTATGGTGTGTACATTTATCACAATTAGATCTCAGCACAGAAGAAATAATCCTATATAACAAATGGCTAATATGCAAATCGACCAAACAGGGGAACAACAGGTTGCTATGATGCACACTGACCACCAGGAAGCAGATGCTCAATGCAGGAGCTGCCCCTGGTGGTCGGTGCCCTCCAACAGGAGGAGCACCACTCAGCCACAAGCCAGGCTGATGGTTGGCATGTGCAGTGGCCCGCCTCTGCAGCAGCACTAAGAATGTCTGACTGATGGCTCTCCTAGGGAGCAAGCCTAAGCCATCAGACAGACATCCCTGAGGGCTCCCAGACTGCTAAACAGCACAGGCCGGGATGAGGGACCATCCCTACACCCAAGTACTCAAATGTTGTGCACCAGGCCTCTAGTACATCTATAAATTTGCTCTAGTGACTTAACAAAAATTAGTTGAAAGTAAATAAATAATAAATGTGACCAATATTACCTATATAATCTTCCCACTAATTAATGCAATTTTAATTACATTTTGGTATCATAATATTTTATTACATAGCAATATTTATTTCTTAAGATAAATACTTCTACAATCAGACATGAGTTACTGAATACTTATTTAGATATTTTTTAACTATAGAACAATGGGGTCACTATTACAAACTACTCTTAGGAGTTGCTGAAATTAGACATCAGAATTTTAGTGCCTGGTATCTTCCCTCTGGGTCATATTCTCATTTATTCTTGTTAATATTATGTCATTACATTTTATTTTCTATATCTTTATCACTGGTAATGTTGCTTTAAAATGAAGAAATTAAAAAAGTTTAAAAAATATGTTGCATTTTCTCCCTGTAAAAATGTCATAAGGCCTAGATAAATGACAAATTCCATATTTTCTTAGATACACTCTCCTATTTTTTTTGTAATCACCAAACTTTTGAATGGAAAAAGAGATGATATATATATATATATATATATATATAAAATCTTCAGTAATTTAGACTCACAAATATATTTGTCATGTTAACTTGGTAATGTCTTCATGAAATATACTCTTCCATGGCCTCAAAAATCTACTTTAATTAATGTAGATTTTAGCTTTTTTTAAGCTAAATAAAGAGGATCAATGGTAGTGAACAGAGTGATAAGTGTAGCTAAGGTGTAATATATATGCTAATACACTGCCAGAAATCACAATATAAAATGATTATATTTTCCCAGCACTGATTTTCCCAGAACTATTTATTGAAGAGATTTCTTTTCCCCATTGTGCAATTTTTACTTGTCAAAAATTAGTTGTCCATATACATGTAGGTTTACTGGGCTCTCAATTCTATTCTATTGGTCTGGGTGTATTTTTTTCTGACAATACCATGATGTTTTGATTATTGTAGCTTTGCTGTATAACTTTAAGTCAGGGATTATGTTATCTAAGTCTTTGCTCTTTTTTCTTGGGATTGCTTTGGATATTCTTGGTCTTTTGTGGTTCCATATACATTTGATGATTTTTTCTATTTTTTTTAAAAAATTCCATTGTGATTTTGATGGGGATGTATTAAATTTGTATATCGCTGTTCGTAATATAATTATTTAAGTATGTTGATTCTTCCAATTCATGAACACAAAAACATCTTTTCATTTCTTTATGTCTTCTTCAATTTCTTCCAATTATATCTTACTAGAGGCCCGTGCCTGAATTCATGCATGAATGAGGTCCCTTGCCTGGTCAGCAATCGGCGCACATTAGGGCCATATTGACCATTCGTGGGGGGGAACCACAGGAAGTGGGCTGTGGGAGCACACTGACCACAGGGGGCAGCTTCTGCATTGAGCATCTGCCCCTCTGGTGCTGAGTGTGCATCATGGCAACGGGTCGACCAGACATTCGGTCAACCAGTCAGAACAGTTGCTTAGGCTTTTACATATATAGATAATTTTCATTGTATTGTTCCTTCATATCCTTTATTAAGTTTATTCCTAGGTATTTTGTTCTTTTTGTCAAAATTGCAAATGAAATTGTTTTCATTTCTTTTTCTGAAATTTCACTGTTACGGTATAGGAATACAATGGATTTTTGTACATTGCAGCTGCTATTTCTGGGCATTGGAAGAAGGAAGATTGGAGTCAAGAAAATGTTGGCACTTTCTGTTTTATGAGGATTCTGTGCAGAGCTAAAGATTGGTGTGGCAGGGCAAGTCAGGGTGTCATCCAAAGAGATGTGTTGTGGGAGGACAAAGACTTAAGATACCAGAAGGCCCTGGGGAGTCAGGGGAGGTTTCAGAGATGGAAAAGGATGTGTCAGGGCAGGAGGAAGGGTTGAGAGAGCAGCTGGGGGCCCTTTGGGGTGGTCCTTCCTGGCCACAAAATAAGACAAACAAACAAACAAAAACAAATAGGAGAAAATATTTGCAAACTATACCTTGATAAGGGAATAATATACAAAGTATATAAAAAAACAAATACAACTCAACAAAAATATCAATCTAATAAAAAAAGGGCATATGTCCTGCACAGGCAATGCTCCCAATAAGATGTACAAATGGCCAACAAATATACAAAAATATGCTCAAATTCACTATCCAACCTATGTGGATGGCAAACCTATGACACGTGTGTCAGAGGTGACACGCGAACTCACTTTTGTGGTTGATTTTTCTTTGTTAAATGGCATTTAAATATATAAAATAAATATCGAAAATATAAGTCTTTGTTTTACTATGGTTGCAAATATAAAAAAAATTTCTATATGTGACACAGCACCAGAGTTAAGTTAGGGTTTTTCAAAATGCTAAAATGCCTAGCTCAACAGGTTCGCCATCACTGATCTATAAGGAAAACTCAAATCAAAACATAACGGGATACCACCTATATCTGTCAGAGTGGCTATTATCAATAAGAAAAGTGATTACAAGTGTGGGAGATGATGTGGAGAAAATGGAACCCTCATACCCTGCTGAGGGAAATGAAAATTGGTAAACCAAAATGGAAAACAGTAAGGAGCTTCTTAAAAAATTAAGAATAGGATTAACTCATGGCGTAGCAATCTCTCTTGTGGGCATCTGCCCCCCAAATTTGAAAACATTAAGGATATATGTACGCTGACATTCACTACAACATTATTAATGGTGATCAAGACAAAAGTATCTTTCCAGGGATGATTGAGTGAAGAAGATGTGGTAGACATATAGAATAGCATACTAGTCAGCCAAAAGAAAAGATGAAATACTGCTATTTGCCCAAATATGGTTGAATATTGAAAATGTTATGCTAAGCAAAATAAGTTAGATGAAAAAGGACATATGTTGGATAAAGAATAGAAAGCAACAAACACATCAAACAACAACAACAACAAAAAACGTAATCGACACAGACAATAGTGTGGTGGTGACCATAGGGGAAAGGGAGTAGAAGGATACAGAAAGCAGTAAAGGGAATCAAATATATAGGAGGAGACTTGACTTTTGAATGATAAGCACAAAATGCAATATACAGAAGATGTAATATAGAATTATATACTTACTAGAGGCCCGGTACACAAAAATTTGAGCACTCGGGGGGGTTGGGAGGGGGGGGGTCCCCCAGCCCAGCCTGTGCCCTCTCGCAGTCTGGGACCCCTCGGGAGATAACGACCTGCTGGCTTAGGCCTGCTAATGGGTGGCAGAGGGCAGGCCCAATCCCTAGGTGCAGCCACAGGTCAGGCTCAGAGTAGAGCTGCTTGGGGAGTTGGGGTGCCGCCCCATCATGCACAGAGCAGGGCGGATCAGGAGGTTGCGATGCCAACCCTAGTGACGCTGAGGGTAGAGCCTATTGGGGGGTTGGGGCACCGCCCCCTGTCACACTCAAGGAAGGG
Source organism: Myotis lucifugus (assembly GCF_000147115.1). Classification (NCBI taxonomy): domain Eukaryota; kingdom Metazoa; phylum Chordata; class Mammalia; order Chiroptera; family Vespertilionidae; genus Myotis; species Myotis lucifugus. The sequence goes on along the minus strand of NW_005872327.1, from coordinate 7,562 downwards.
TAGATGGGGAGGTTGTGGAGCCACCCCCTGTCATGCACAGAGCAGGGCCGATCATGGGGTTGGGGGCGCCTCACCCTGTCACACACAGAGCAGGGCCGATCAGGGGGTTGGGGTGGCACACCCTGTCATAAACAGGGCAGGGGTGACCAAGGGGTTGGGGTGCCGCACCCTGTCACACACACAGCAGGGAGAAGGCCTCCTCCAGCAGAGCCACCCAGGCCACACAGGCCTCCAACCTCAAAGCCGCTTGGTTACAACAGGCGGATGGCCTTTGTCAGCCTGGCCCTGCAGTGCTGGGGCTATGGCTCTCGCAGCAGGCGCAGGCGAGAAGACCTGGAGACACAGGAGGAACAGCCAAAGGGTGAGAAGGGGGATGGTGGGGTGGAATGGGTGGGGAGGTCCATGTGAGCTTATGTGGAGGGATTGATGCCAGAAACACAGGGAGCACCCCAGAGTCTGGACAGGAGCACAGACTGGCCTCAGACCACCGAGCTGCTGGACTTTGGGAAGGGAGGACGTCCTGTCGTGAATAATGGGCTCTAGCTGCGTGCTGCGTCTGGGGGGCACAAGGCAATACTGGCATGGGGGTGACTTTTTCTCCTCTCACAACTCCAGCACGAGCCCAGGGGTTAGGTGAGGCTACTCCGGTAACACCCAGAGTCCCACCTGAGGAGCCAGAGGCAGAGCTGGAGGCGTGTGAACCTTCAGAGCCCTTGTCAGTTCCAGCCGCCTCTCCAGCTGCAGCAGCAGAGCCAGGGCCGGCCGCGGACAGAACTGAGGCACCACCAGCAGAGGAAGAAGAACCCTCCCTGGGACCCATGCAGGGTCCTGCATCAGAAGAGGAGCTGCCTGTGAAGGGACCAGCTCAAGGGCCTTCTGGGGAAACGGCCCACGCTGTCCCAAGGGGAAAAATCACTTCCCCCTCACTCATTGTTATCTCCATTTTCTTTTCTGTTCTACTTTTGTTTTTATGTTCTCCATGGCTGACTTTCTTTTTCAATCTTTTTATTACTTTAGGGTTTGGGGCAACTCTGGATTTTCTTCTTTTCTTTTGTCTGGTGTTGGCCTTCATCATTCCTCGGTATAATCCCTTTTAAATAATAAAATTATTGTTTTTTATTAGAACCGGTGTCATTCCTGATCATGAAATATATTCCCGATGCTGATCAAGCATCACCACTCCCCTTGGAGAGGCAGTGCCCATACCAGCACATCTCAGAGATGCCCTATGTCCCCAAAGTGGAGCTCTACACTGTGAACTCTGGGGAGAGAGCACTGTTCCCATTAGACTGACAGGCTTCTTGTCTAGTGGGGATCGGGCCTGGGGACAAAGTGAGGCAGCAGAGGGGTTAGCAGATTTACTAGGGGGCATGTCAAGAGAGAAAGAAAGAAAAAGGCATATATATATATATATATATATATATATATATATATGATCTCGTCAGAAAATCTTGAAACTCCATTCAGAGAGGAATATATAATATTTCATTTCTAATGGCTAAGGTAACATATACCCATTCTAAAACATTTGAAAATTGTTTAGCAGCTTAAAGATTGATTTTTTAAAAATAATTCTTAGTCAATTCATAATCACTGTTGAGTAGACATTTTTATATGTACCTTTTAAAAGATTTTTCTTTTGAGAGCAAGTGAGAGAGAGAGAGAGAGAGAGAGAGAGAGAGAGAGACAGAGAGACAGAGAGACAGAGGGAGAGGGAGATAGGGAAATATCAAGGTGAAAGCGAGTCATCCTTTGGCTGCCTCCTGCACACGCCCTCCTGGGGATTGAGCCTGCATCCCAGGCATGTGCCCTGATGAGGAATCAAACTGGCAAACTTTAGGTTCATGGACGATGCCCAATCAACTGAGCATATCGGCCAGGTCCTTATATGTATTTTTGCATAATTTTTACTGAATTTATATCTCATATCTCTTGATATAATTATCAAAAGCAATAAGTATGCAGCTAAAATGTTCCTAAGTCACAGACATGATTTACATATTTCAAACCATTATTTTATTTTTTCTATCCTTTTGCAATCATTCATAATGTTAATAATACGCTCATCCTATATAATAAAAGCCGAGCTACCGAATTGGCGAAATGAACAGAACGACCAGAGACCAGAAGAACCGCTGCCCCACACCCAGGCCAACCCCACACCCCAGTGGGATGTCCCCCAACCTGGTCAGGGGTGGGGCCGCCAGAAAACTGACTGCCTCTGCCCCCTCCAGCAGGGACTCCCACACGGATCCGGGGCCCCCATCAGGGCAGGCCAGCCAGCCCCCACCCGTGTACCGGGCCTCTATCATCATGTGTAATAAAGGCTAATACTCAAATTGACCCTAACAATGGAACGAACAGAATGACTGCTCAACCAGTCACTATGACAGTGATGGCGAACCTTTGGAGCTCAGATTGGCAACATTTTGAAAAATCCTAACTTAGGTCCGGTGCCGTGTCACATAGAGAAATATTCAAAAAAAATTTTTTTTTGGTATTTGCAGCCATAGTAAAAGAAAAAAGACTCATATTTTTGATATTTATTTTATATATGTAAATGCCATGTAGCAAGAAAAGATCCAGCCAAGAAATGAGTTCCCGTGTCACGTCTGACACGCTTTGCATAGGTACGCCATCCCTGGATTAGACAGTGGAAAGAAATGTGCTAGCTATTTATCTCATTAGTAGAAATATGGATGCCCCAAGGTAACTCTTGCAAAAACACACACCTTTATATTATATGTGTTTAATTAAATGTTATAATTTGTTGTCCACTCTTTGAGCAGTGTTGACAAAGATGTTCTGGGTGTGGATATTTGTATCATTTATCATATGTTCAAACATGTATAAAAAATCCTACTCTACGCCTGGCGGATATGGCTCAGTGGGTTGGAGCATCATCCTGTGCCCCAAAGGACTGCAGGTTCAACTCCTACCTCACATGCTGACAATGGAGCCCAACTGAGCCTGGAACCCAGGTAACCAGGCAGCCACATTCTGTCCCTGCCCCTCCCATCTCACTCGGATAGAGACATTGGAGAAGACACCATGTTTTCGTGTTGTCTGTCCTTGTCCCGAGGCCGATGCCTCAAGAGAGGCAGCGATGAGAGTGTGTTTAGTCGTGGTTGCCGGCGGAGCCCCACTCAGAGGAGAGGACGCCTTGTGGCCCTTTTCGCGGCGGGGTCTAGAGGTAACACAGGGCACCACTCTGATCCCAATTGAGCAGCCCTATGTCCCCTGCCCGTGTGTTTGGGGGAGAGGGGGTGAAGGAAGTGTTCACGTGGGGGGAGGGTCTGTCCAGAACAGGAACGGGCTTGGTTCGGGAGTCAGGACCAATCACGTTCACACCCCAGGTCAAGGCTAGCTGGGTGGACATGGAGTGTGGGTGGCAAAATCTGCCCGAGGTCTGTCCTGAGCCCTGGAGGCGAGTCTCATCTCCGCTCGGTGGATGTCTGTGTAGACACAGGGCTGGACTCAATCCAGGAGCAGAAGGTCCAGTGGGCAGAAGCAGCAGTGACTAGGGCCAGGCTTGAGTCCTCCCAGTCAGCTGCCAGTCACTGTCATTGCAGACCTCAGGCCAGGCCAAGAAGAGGTCTCTGCTGGTCAAGGAGGAGCAGCAGCTGGTCCGGGAAGACCCCAGCCCCACGCCCAGCAGGGCCGGGCCGGTGAGCCACACCACTTCAGGCCAAAGCAGGCCTGAAGTGAGTGTGGCCACCTGGGCGTCTGGGGAGCCAGGGCCCACGGGGGCAGGGAGAAGGCCTCCTCCAGCAGAGCCACCCAGGTGCCGCAGGCCTCCAACCCGGAAGCCGCTCCGTCCCAACTGGCGGATGGCCTTTGTCAGCCTGGCCCTGCAGTGCTGGGGCTATGGCCCTCCCAGCAGGCGCAGGCGCAGGCGCAGGCGAGAAGACCTGGAGCCTCAGGAGGCCGAGCCGAAGGGTGAGAAGGTGGGATGGTGGGGTGGAATGGGTGGGGAGGTCCATGTGAGCTGATGGGGAGGGATGGTTGCCAGACACACAGGGAGCACCCCAGAGCCTGGCCTGGAGCAAAGACTGGCCTCAGACCAGCCAGCTGCTGGACTTTGGGCGGCGGAGGATGTCCTGTGGTGGATCCTGGGCTCTAGCTGCGTGCTGGGTCTCGGGGGCACAAGGCAATACTGGCATGTGGCTGACTTTTTCTCCTCTCACAACTCCAGCACCAGCCCAGGGGTTAGGTGAGGCTCCTCCGGGAACACCGAGAGTCCCACCTGAGGAGCCAGAGGCAGAGCTGGGGGCGTGTGAACCTTCAGAGCCCTTGTCAGCGCCAGCCGCCACTCCAGCTGCAGCGGCAGAGCCAGGGCCGGCCAGGGACAGAACTGAGGCGCCAGCAGCAGAGGAAGAAGAACCCTCCCTGGGACCAGTGCAGGGTCCTGCCTCAGAAGAGGAGATGCCTGTGAAGGGACCCACTCCAGGGCCTTCTGGGGAAACGGCCCACGCTGTCCCAAGGGGAAAAATCACTTCCCCGGCACTCCTTGCTATCTCCATTTTCTTTTCTGTTCTTCTTTTGTTTTTATGTTCTCCATGGCGGACTTTCTTTTTCGATCTTTTTATTCCTTTAGAGTTTGGGGCGACTTTGGCTTCTCTTCTTTTCTTTGGTCTGGTGTTGGCCTTCATCATTCCTCGGTATAATCCCTTTTAAGTAATAAAATTATTGTTTTTTTATTTGAACCCGTGTCATTCCTGATCATGAAATACATTCCCGATGCTGATCAAGCATCACCACTCCCCTCGGAGAGGCAGTGCCCATACCAGCACATCTCAGAGATGCCCTAGGTCCCCAAAGTGGAGCTCTACACTGTGAACTCTGGGGAGAGAGCACTGTTCCCATTAGACTGACAGGCTTCTTGTCTAGTGGGGACCGGGCCTGGGAACAACGTGAGGCAGCAGGGGGGTTAGCAGATTTACTAGGGGGCATGTCAAGAAAGAAAGAAAAAAAATGGCATATGTATATATACACACATATATAGATATATACGTAATCTCCTCAGAAAATTTTGAAACTCCATTCAGAGAGGAATGTATATTGTTTCATTTCTAATGGCTAAGGTAACATATACCCATTCTAAAACATTTGGAAATTGTTTAGCAGCTTAAAGAATGATTTTTTAAAATAATTCTTAGTCAATTCATAATCACTGCTGAGTAGAAATTTTTATATGTACTTTATAAAAGATTATTTTTTTTTTGAGAGCAAGAGGAAGAGAGAGAGACAGAGGAAGAGGGAGATAGGGAAATATCAATGTGAATGCCAGTCATCCATTGGCTGCCTCCTGCACACCCCCTCCTGGGGATTGAGCCTGCATCCCAGACATGTGCCCTGATGAGGAATCAAACGGGCAAACTTTAGGTTCATGGATGATGTCCAATCAACTGAGCATATTGGCCAGGTCCTTATATGTATTTTTGCATAGTTTTTAATGAATTTATATCTCATATCTCTTGATATAATTATCAAAAGCAATAAGTATGAAACTAAAATGTTCCCAGTAACAGACAAGATTTACATATTTCAAAACATAATTTTATTTTTTCCATCCTTTTGCAAACATTCATAATGTTAATAATACGCTCATCCTATATAATAAAAGCCTAGCTACCGAAATGGAGAAATGACCATCACGACCAGAGACCAGAAGAACAGCTGCCCCACACCCGAGCCAACACCACACCCCAGTGGGATGTCACCCAACCTGGTCAGGGGTGGGGCCACCAGAAAACTGCCTCTGCCCCCTCCAGCAGGGACTCCCACACCCGTCCGGGGCCCCCATCAGGGCAGGCCAGCCAGCCCCCACCCGTGTACCCGGACTGTATCATCATGTGTAATAAAGGCTAATACTCAAATTGACCCTAACAATGGAACGACCAGAATGACTGCTCAACCAGTCACTATGACAGTGACGGCGAACCTTTTGAGCTCGGCGTGGCAAAATTTTGAAAAATCCTAACTTAGGTCCGGTGCCCGTGTCACATACAGAAATATTCCAAAAAAAAGTTTTTTTTTGGTATTTGCAGCCATAGTAAAAGAAAAAGACTCATATTTTTGATATTTATTTTGTATATGTAAATGCCATGTAACAAGAAAAGATCCAGCCAAGGAATGAGTTCCCGTGTCACGTCTGACACGCTTTGCATAGGTTCGCCATCACTGGTTCAGACAGTGGAAAGAAATGTGCTAGCTATTTATCTCATTAGTAAAAATATGGATGCCCCAGCGTCACTCTTGCAAAAACACACACCTTTATATTATATGTGTTTAATTAAATGTTATAATTTGTTGTCCACTCTTTGAGCAGTGTTGACAAAGATGTTCTGGGTGTGGATATTTGTATCATTTATCATATGTTCAAACATGTATAAAAAATCCTACTCTACGCCTGGCGGATATGGCTCAGTGGGTTGGAGCATCATCCTGTGCCCCAAAGGACTGCAGGTTCAACTCCTACCTCACATGCTGACAATGGAGCCCAACTGAGCCTGGAACCCAGGTAACCAGGCAGCCACATTCTGTCCCTGCTCCTCCCATCTCACTCGGATAGAGACATTGGAGAAGACACCATGTTTTCGTGTTGTCTGCCCTTGTCCCGAGGCCGATGCCTCAAGAGAGGCAGCGACGAGAGTGTGTTTAGTCATGGTTGCCGGCGGAGCCCCACTCAGAGGAGAGGACGCCTGTGGCCCTTTTCGCGGCGGGGTCTAGAGGTAACACAGGGCACCCCTCTGATCCCAATTGAGCAGCCCTATGTCCCCTGCCCGTGTGTTTGGGGGAGAGGGGGTGAAGGGAGTGTTCACGTGGGGGGAGGGTCTGTCCAGAACAGGAACGGGCTTGGTTCGGGAGTCAGGACCAATCACGTTCACACCCCAGGTCAAGGCTAGCTGGGTGGACGTGGAGTGTGGGTGGCAAAATCTGCCCGAGGTCTGTCCTGAGCCCTGGAGGCGAGTCTCATCTCCTCTCGGTAGATGTCTGTGTAGACACAGGGCTGGACTCAATCCAGGAGCAGAAGGTCCAGTGGGCAGAAGCAGCAGTGACTAGGGCCAGGCTTGAGTCCTCCCAGTCAGCTGCCAGTCACTGTCATTGCAGACCTCAGGCCAGGCCAAGAAGAGGTCTCTGCTGGTCAAGGAGGAGCAGCAGCTGGTCCGGGAAGACCCCAGCCCCACGCCCAGCAGGGCCGGGCCGGTGAGCCACACCACTTCAGGCCAAAGCAGGCCTGAAGTGAGTGTGGCCACCTGGGCGTCTGGGGAGCCAGGGCCCACGGGGGCAGGGAGAAGGCCTCCTCCAGCAGAGCCACCCAGGCGCAGCAGGCCTCCAACCTCGAAGCTCCTCGGTCCCAACAGGCGGATGGCCTTTGTCAGCCTTTTCCTGCAGTGCTGGGGCTATGGCCCTCGCCCCAGGCCCAGGTGCAGGCGCAGGCGAGAAGACCTGGAGCCTCGGGAGGCCAAGCCAAGGGTGAGAAGGTGGGATGGTGGGGTGGAATGGGTAGGGAGGTCCATGTGACGCTGATGGGAGGGATGGTGCCAGAAACACAGGAC
>NW_005872326.1:74941-76689 GCF_000147115.1 Myotis lucifugus | reverse complement strand
CCTTCCCTTCCCACCCCCGGCTCCACCTGAGCCGTGAAGAGCTTGAGGAGCACACGCGTGCCGCCCAGTCCGCACGCACAAGCTCTCTGCACATGCCCTGCGTTCAGCTCGGGGAGAGGAAGCACAGGCTGGCCCTGGGGAGGCGGCCTGCACGGGTTGCACACGATAATTTCGGGGCCCTGGGTATCTGAAGAATGATCTGGAAGGAAGGGGGCTCCCAGTGGGCTCTACGGGCTCCTTGCCCTGTGAGGAGGCCCAGAGGAGGGCCCTAAGTAACCCCCCCCCCGCCCCCTGCACACCCAGCTAGAGACACTGGAGCTGAACATGGGTCCCTCTTCAGTCCTGCCCCCTTCCGCTCCCTTTATCCCATCAGCCAACGTCTGACCATTTCGGTGACTTCCTTTTCTAAACACGCCTCTGAGCCCCATCACAGCTCCTGCAGTTCAGGCCTCTCATCTGTCATGGGGTCCCCATAGCAGCCCTCAGTCCTGTCCTCCCCTTCTCCGCAGCCAAAACGATCTTTCTCCAGCACAAATTGGATCACACAGGGGCAGGCTTGACACCCTCTGTGGCTCCCTGCTGCCCAAACCCTTCAAGTGGCTCCTGGCCCTTGGTGTTCACCCCCCACCCCTCCAGCCCCTCCAGCCCCTCCAGCCCCACCCACACCGTGCCCGGTCTCTAAATGGCGCCCTGGCTCATCTACACTGATCCCTGGCCCCTGCAACATGGGGGCATCCACCCCAGCTCCTGCTGTCCCCTCTGGCCCATCTCCCGTCTCCTCTCTGGGCCAGTTCTTCGTCATTTAAGATTCAGTCTGTGATCAAACCTCCAGCAATCCTTTCTTGTCAACAGCCCGGCCCTGTCTCCAGGTCCACCAGGGGTTCCTAACTTGTGCTTTCATAACAGAGTGTCTGCACTGTATTATAATGATCTCTTCCCAGTGCCCCAGCCCAAACCATCTCCATCTCTCCCTGGACTACTGCAGTAGCCTCCTAACTGGTCTCCATGCTGTTCCTCCTGCCCTCAGTCCTAGCTGTCCAAAGCCAGCCTTCTAAAGCCTATGCTTGCTCCTGTCACCCCTGTTCAATATCCCCAGGGGCTCCCATCTCACCCTAAAATCCAAAGACCTTGCTAAGACTGCAGCCCCATTGTCACGGGGGGGGGGGGGGCGCGGGGGGAGGGCCCCTGGGCCCCCTGAATCATTTCCCCTTTTCTCCCCCTCGCTCATTTTCCTCCAGTCACATGGGCTCCCGTTCCTCCTTAAACCCAGGGCAGCTCTGCCTCGGGGCCTGGGTGCAGGCTCTTTCCTCCCTTCACTTCGGTCTCTGCTAAAATGTCCCACCTCCAAGACCCTCCTCCTCCCTCACTTTGTTTCCCTCCACGCTTCTCCGCCTGGGAGATCATCCACCACTTTGCTTAGGCATCACCGCCTGCCTCTCCTCCAACGATGCAAGCTCCGTGAACTGGGGACTTCATCTGTTTTGTTCACCTCAACATCCTGGAACAGCAGCTGGCACATAATAGGTGCTCAACAAATATTTGGCAAAGAAATGAACAAATCTGTTTATGTTTCCATGTTCCAACTAAAGCATGTCATTCTCAGAGCAGGATCCTTGGCTCATCAATCCCTTTGTCTGTCTCCCCACCCTCTCCCACACCCGCCCCCCCCCCCCCAAGCCTGGTGCTGGGCACAGACCTCGGAGAGTGCGGGTGGAACTCCCCCCTCCTGCCTGCTCGAAATTAAAGGC
>NW_005872326.1:57480-72784 GCF_000147115.1 Myotis lucifugus | reverse complement strand
GGAAAGGCACCTTTTCAAGTCAGGAGCATCTAGATAAGTAGCCTTCTACCTACTAATGCCGTGAACCCTAAGAGAAGTGTTTCTTTGTTACTAATGTTGTGGCCCCACCCCATAACAAAAGAAACAGAATTTCCCGAGGATGAGGCCCAGAAATCAGGATTTTAAAAAGATTCCCAGGTGATTCTAATGTGCAGCCAAGGTGGAGAACCACTGTCCTAACAGCTCACAGTTAGCCCTTCTCCACTGAGAAGGACCGAGAGGAGAGAGAGGGAGAGAGAGAGAGAGAGAGAGAGAGAGAGAGAGAGAGAGAGAGAGAGAGGAATCCAGAGCCCCGATCGCCAATGGCCCCCTTTGGAAATTCCACCCAAGGCCTGATGCCCCCTGGGCTCCTGCCCAGCTGTCCGGAGGAGCTCAGCCCCATGGCCACATAGAATAAACTGAAGATCCGCCATCAGAGCACCTCCCTTTTCATTTAAAGCAAAGTCCCCCCAAACTCTTTTCATGAGGATGCATTACCTTTCCCTTCACTGAATTGTGAAAAAGCGTTTGGATCGCTGCCACGGTATCTACATGTTGGGTAAGAGGGTGGAGGTGTCATTGCCGGCAAAGGCCAGAGCTTGGACAGCAGCCCACCAAACAGCGCGGCGATGTGCGGGCTGAGGCCTGCGGAGGGGTGGAGGGTCCTCGGCAACGCCAAAGGAAATTGTTGAGTAAAGCAAAGAATGAATGGACAAACAAAGAGGCCACTGCCAAAGCGCACTTCTCCCTGGGAAGGGTCACTTTAGAAGCTGTTATCAGTCGTGTTTACCTTGGTGTGAATGAAGTATCTTAGTGCAACGTTGCTAGGGGGGAAGGAAAGGTTTGCAAAACTGGGTGTCATAAGAAATAATATGAAAAAGAAAGGTGACGAGTGCAATCAGACCGTGCACATGGCTTTGTCCTAGCCTGGACTACCTCCTGCCTCCCCACCCCGCCTCACCCCACCCCCCTTCCTCACACGCTCCCCTTTTCTTCCCTGGAAGCTGGGCCCAACTCAGGGCCCAGGTGCTGAAAGGTGCTTTCAGGGTGAGGGGAAAGGTATTTGGCCCAGAGCAAGGGGGTGGGGGGAGGCGGGAGAGGGAGGGTGTCAGCCTGTGCCACTGTGAGGGTGGTGGCCGCTGAGTGTAAACACGGAGGAGGGGCCGTGGCTTCCGGCCTGGGCTACGGGCAGGAAGGAGTGGAAATTCCTACCTGCCGTTTGCTCCCGTCCCCACCTGCCCCACAGCCCCTCCACTTCACACAAAAGCACAGACGGCAGTCAGTAGAGGCTTTGCAATGACACCCACCCCACCCAGGGTCCCTGCCCTTAGGGCGCCCCAGGACAGGCCATGGCTCCAGCCTTCAGGCCTGGACCCCAGGAGTCCCCCACTCTCACAGGCCTCTGGCCTGGCCCCAATCTCCTTTTAGGAGCAGCTTTTTCTATCTACAAAAGCCCAGGTAAGTTCAGAAAAAGCCCGAAATAAAACCTGTCCTGGGCCTTCCCATTCCTGGGTTGAGAAGTCAGGTGTGTGACTTGGAACAGGTCACTTCACCTTTCTGGATTTCAGTGTCTTCCTCCACGGGCAAGATAAGCGTGAAGACGGCCGGAAACGCGCAGAGCACCCTTCAAGGGCCACGAATAAATATTAGGCCATTTAGCGTGGGGTCCAATCCTGCCTCCTCCTCCCACCGCTGGATGGTCTTGGGCAAGTTACTAAGTTCTCGGTGCCTTGGTTTTCTCATCAGAAGTGCTCACGTGACCTACCTCAAAGCTTTAGCAGGTGGATTACAGGAGATAATGTATGCGAACCACCGAGCCCAGGCCCCACAGGTGGCTGAGGTTTGTTCTCTGTTACTGTGCAGTAGTTCCCCCTTATCTGCTGTTTCACTTCCCACAGTTTCAGCTACCCGTGGTCTAACGAGGCCTGAAATATTACATGGAAAATTCCAGAAATAAACAATTCATACGTTTTAAATTCCTCGCTGTTCTGAGCGGTGTGATGAAATCTCGAGATGTCTCGCTCTGTCCCACCGGGACATGAATCATCCCTTTGTCCGGCACCTCCACACTGTATACACTGCCCGCCCATTAGTCACTCAGCAGCCGTCTCCGTTATTGGAGAGAGAGAGACCACATTCGCATAACTGATTACAGTACACTGTTAGAATGTCCTGTTTTATTGTTAGTTAGTGTTGTTCGTCTCTTCCTGTGTGCCTAATTTATTTTATTTTATTTTTTAAATATATTTTATTGATTTTTTTACAGAGAGGAAGGGGGAGAGATAGAGAGTCAGAAACATCGATGAGAGAGAAACATCGACCAGCTGCCTCCTGCACATCTCCCACTGAGGATGTGCCCGCAACCCAGGTACATGCCCTTGACCGGAATCGAACCCGGGACCCTCCGGTCCGCAGGCCGATGCTCTATCCACTGAGCCAAACCGGCCACGGCCTGTGTGCCTAATTTAAAAGCTAAACTATATCATAGGCATATATTAGAAAACACAGTATATATAGGGTTTGGTACTACCTGTGGTTTCAAGTATCCACGGGGGTGGGGGTGGGGGGGGCGGGTCTTGCAACGTGTCCCTGAGGATAAGGGGGGGCTACTACTGTATTTCCTCGAACCTAAGATGATAAGGTGCGCGTGACTCTGTCCCACGAAGAACGGATTGGGAGACACATCTCAGACTCCAGAGACCGTGCGCCTTCGCGTTGATGAGATACTTTATTATCGGGAGGACGAGGAGGGGGCAGCAAGAGAGCGCGTCTCTATAGAAGCAGCTCTCCCCTCGGGATGCATTTCAGAATCCGATGCCCAGACTGCATCCCACTTAAACCCAGACCTCTGGGGGAAGGGGGCCCAGTAATTCATCGGTGCCTTGGTTGCCCCATCTGCAAAGCTGGGATAATTCTAGAATCTGCTTCTAGGGCTGTTGTGTTGAATGAGTGATTTAGAACGGTGCCAGGCCCACAGAAATGCTGAAATCCATGTTAATGATTACTCAACCCTGTACCCCAGGTCCTGGCATATGCTAGGTGTTTCCTAAATGTTGGTCAAAAGCAGGAGTAAATACATTGTCACATGGCTGCTGCCCTGCCCTCCCCCCGCCAGCTAGGAGAGGCCCACTCTGGCCTCTGGCCAGAGTGTGGGGGCCCGAGAAGAGGCTTACCTGCCCCAGAGCCTGGGGTCCAAAGTTCAGGGAAGCCCCACCCTTCCCCAGCACCGCGCCCCACCCCCAGGCTGTCCTCGGTGGGGTGGGCACTGTGGGGAGGGCCCTGCCAAGACCTCATGGAGTCGGTGACGAGAACCAAACTGCTCCCCCAGCCTCCACCCCTCCCCTGTTCTGCTTTCCTTGTTTTCTTTTCCATAAAGATTAGTCTGTGTTGCTCCTCTATCAAGGCCCGGAGGATAAACATGTGGTCCGGAGGCAGAGAAAGCCCAGGCTCGAAGGCCCCTGGCTGCCCCCACCCCAGCAGCGTAAACCCAGGGCTTTTAAGCGAGGAATGGTTTTCAGTAAATCTCTCCTATCAGCAGAAACCTTTGAAAGAGTTTGTTTAAAGGCCAGGGAGATAAACAGCAAGGAGAAGTGTTTGTTTAAGATGTATGTTCTGTGTGGGCACTCTGGGGCCCGGATTCACATCTGAGGGACAAGAGCCTCTCAGAGTCTGGGTGCGGGCCTCCCAGGGGCTCCCGGGGCCCTGGGTGTGGACTCCAGCCCCAGCAGGAACCCAGTCCTGGGGTGGGGGGGGGGGGGGCGGGGGAAGGGAAGGGAGCTGGACTGCACCTGTGGGCCCCTCCCAGGCTGGGGTGGGGATGGGGGCGGGGGTGAACGCTGCTGCAGGAAGGGGAAGGAGCCTTCCTCACCCTGTTAGGAGGGAAGGGGCCCCAGGAGGATCTGCTGGTTGGTCTGCAGGCAGAAAGCCCCCAGGAAGCCAGCTGCCTCACGCCCCCCACTCAAAATTCAGAGCAAGGGCCTGGCTCCGGGCCCTGCGCCCCCCACTCAAAATTCAGAACAAGGGCCTGGCTCCGGGCCCTGCCGTGGCTCTGTACTCAGCAGCCCGACCTGAATGAGAGCTTGACTCGGTATCGCCTGCTCCATGAACTTGGACAAGCCACCTAACCCATCACTGGAGCCGAGGTCCTCTCTGTTGTGCAAATACCATGCCGCCGCAAAGGGCTTTAGGTACTCTTCCCGCCACTGGACAAACATGCACGGCTGCGTATCAGACACTGGTCTGAGTGCGTGGGGGGCGACAGAAAACACAGCCAGCAAAGTCTGCCCTTTGGGAGCCTAAAGTGAGGGAACGAGACAATGAACCTAGGAATGGGTAAGGCAGGGATCCTCAAACTACGGCCCGCGGGCCACATGCAAATACAAATATTGTATTTGTTCCTGTTTTGTTTTTTTACTTCAAAATAAGATATGTGCAGTGTGCATAGGAATTTGTTCATAGTATTTTTTTTTAAACTATAGTCCGGCCCTCCAACGGTCTGAGGGACAGTGAACTGGCCCCCTGTTTAAAAAGTTTGAGGACCCCTGGGGTAAGGTCTACCTTAGAAGGGGTTAGAGCTGTGGAAAGAAGCAGAAAGGGTAGAGGAACTGGGGAAAGAAGCTGGTCTCTGAAGCAGATCCAGATCTCTGAGGACAGAGGGGTCCGGGGGAGCTCTGGGCCAGGGCAAGGCCTGGAGAGCTGAGTGACATGCCCTCTGTCCCCCACACAACGAGGGCCCTGGAGCCTGGGCCTGCAGTCAGAAAAAGAACTGGCATTGTTGTCGACGCAATTACTGAGGGCAGGAGGGCTTCCCGGAGGAAGCAGGACTTGAGCTGGGTTTCCCCCGGAATTCCTTCCCCTGCCCAGGAGAGAGGAGAGACCGTGTCTCCGGAGCGAAGCCCCTTGAAGGTGAGGAGACAGGCAGACCAGTGAGGGGCCTGGGGCAAAGGCAGCTGGATTCTCAAGGAAAGGCCTCAGCCGGAGTCATCGGGACAAGTGATTGCAGCTTCCTGGGCCGCTCTGTCCTCGACAGTAAAATGGGAAGGACATATCCTGCCCTCACGGGATGCTTGGGAAGAGGAAAGTGAGATGGGGCCCAAGGTTCTGGGTTCCATCCCCGGTTGGGGCACATGCAAGAATCACCCAATGGATGCATAACTCAGTGGAACGACTCGATGTTTCTCTCTCTCTCTCTCTCTCTCTCTCTCTGGAGCACAGTAGATGCTCAGTAAGTGTTGGATTTGTGTTTCGGGCCCTCCCTCGCCCTTTCAGACTCCTTCTGGCTCTTCCATAAGAGGGTGAATGGAAAGGTGACAGGCCCACCGGGTCTCAGAGTGGAAGATGTTGGACAGCTGAGCTTTGTCTTCATGTAGCTGAAAGGCAGTTTCACCAGAGAAAGCGTAAATTTGTTCCTGGGCTCCGAAGGGAAGGTGGGCATTTCAGGGAACAGCTGTTTACTCTGCTCAGGAGGACCTGCTCCGGAACCAGGGGCAAAGTGGACCTCTTTAGAGGTGTGCGCTCCTGCCCATGGTCCCGTGAGCAGAGGCGCTGGGTTTGCAGTAGAGGCTGAGCAGAGGGCACCCCTGCTCTGGGAGGAGTTTGACCTGCTGGCTTGGGGTCCCTCCCAGCTGTGAGATTTGGGGATCTACTTCCATTCCTCCCCAGGCTCCACAGTCCATGGCAATGTGTCCGCACACCAGACTTTCTCCAGCACCTCGTGCAGACTTGCCTGGCCTGTGTGCCCAGTGTTCTGCCATGTGACAGGCCAGCAGGTCCGACAGATGAGTCCGCGCTAGGTTTGCAGTGGTCACCGATGAGCATGCTGGCCCTGCAGGTAACCCAGGGGCAGTGTAATGGGGTCCAGGCTGTGTTAGCTGGACAGCAGGAGCACCGGTGACACACAGGCACTGGGAGAGAGACCCAGGGACAGATCCGTTTGGGGAAATACGCCTGAGTGGCTTATCAGATAGTCCCCGGTGCCCTCCAAACCCCACCCACAATAAGAGTAAATGTAGCTAAGATCACAGACCGTGGCTCAGAGATTTAAAGAGCCCGACTGCCCAGCTCCACCTCTCCCCGTGAACCCGCTGAAGTACCAGGGGACCCTGGCACCTTCTCCCTGCCCCACACACACGCTGTGCCAAGGAGAACCCGCTCGCCTGGCAGCTGGGAGCCACACTCTTCTTCTAAAGCTTCTGCATCTCCTTTCCCTCCTCCTCCACCCCCCCATCCCCATCCCCAAAAGGAGGATGCCCCTTCTGTTGAGTACACAGCCTGTAATTTTGCTGTCAGATCTCAGCCAGGAGGTCAGTGTTGTGACTGACTGTTTAAGGATCGCTCCCTTAGGGTAATTACACTAAATTCCCTTCTGAAGGACAGCTCTCTCTGGATAGAATGCGAGAAAGCCCGCAGCCCCCATTCACGGGAATCTGTGATTCCTGTCGTTGTCACGGGCACCCTGGCAGCAGGGCGACACATCAAGGAGCTCCAGCTACTCTGCCCAGAGGTGAGTCTTCAGGGTGGCAGGACCCAGGTGTGTGTGGGGGCTGGGTGCAGTGGAGGATGGTCCCGCAGCAAGCGGGGAGGGGCCAGGGGGGCCACACTGGGAGCACCTTCATTCTGAGCTGGGCCAGCCCTGAACTGGGAAAGCAGCAAGGCCCCTGCTGCCATCCACCCGTGAGAGGAGACCCTGGGGCATTCACGCATTCCTTTGTTTAACAGGTTGGGCCTTGAGCGCCCATCACCTGCCCTGCACTGTGCCAGGAACTAAAGGGGGACCCCGCAGGGGGCAGCAGCCCCCTCTGGAAAGAGCTGGAGGGCTGGAGCTACACAAAGCGCTGGCACAGAAAGGTGGGTTCGTATCCAAGCCCCTCCACCCCCAGGCCCCTTCAGAGGGGCAACGCCCTGGCCCTGGTCCCCACCCGCCCCTGGGAAGATGGGAGAAATGGCCAAGACCTTCCCGATCTCATACCCCGGCACCCAGCAGCCCCTGCACTCACACTCCTCCCACCCCAGGGAGACCCCGGCGAGAGTTGGGGAGTCACTCACCCACGACAAACAGTTAAAAGGGAGAAAGCGGGTCTGGCGATATCAATGCACTTTGATAACAATAAACTCTGCTTTTAATTTATGCTAATGTGTAGGGCTGTGGTGACAGTAAGAACTAAATTACAGAGTGGCTTTCGAGCTGGTAATTATCCCTCCATTTTTCGCTGCTCGGGAAGATGGACACACAATTATGCTCTCTTGCTGTATATTAATACAGATTCTTGACATCTTCAGCAGACCTAGCGCTGTCATCCAGCTTTTTGTCTCCTTTAATTGAAAATTAATGGTTACTGGGTTGCCACGGAAACAGAGGCCACGGACGCCAGTGGCGCTCATGTCTCACTGAGGGACTGGCGGCTTTAGGAGTCCGGAATGACCTTGAAAGTTAAAAGAAAAAAAAAACTTAAAAAAGAAGGGGAGAGGAGGGGAAATGAGGACAGGAGGGTGGGAGAGTGTGGGAGCTGAAGAGAGGAGGGAGGGAGGGAGGGAGGGAGGGAGGGAGAGAGAAGGGGGAAAAGGATAAAAATTTAAAACCAGAAAATTTGCAGGAGGCTGGATGCTTGAGGAGAGAAATTAAATTAAATTAGTAAGTTTTACCTCTCAATTTTTGTCTCTTAACTCTCTCTCTCTCTCTCTCTCTCTCTCTCTCTCTCTCTCTCCCTCTCTCTCCATTGAAAAGCTGAGAGCTGGGGGCTCAGCTCCGAAATGCAAGATTCTACAAATCTGTCAGGAAGAATGACAGCATCCGCCCAGAGCTCCGGGAGGAAGAGACAAAGGCTCCCCGTGCCCCGGGAGGCGGCGGGCAGAGCAGGGGCAGGGCTGAGGTGTGCGGCAGGCACGTCCCAGGGCCCGTGGCTGTGCAGTCAGAAATGGGGACCAGCGAGGGGGCTGCCTCGTGGGGAGCTGCCCTGACACTGCTCCAGCCTACGGAGCAGGCAAAGGGCTCTGTGGCTGGGCCCGCAGCTGGAAGACACCACAAAAGAACTCAGATCTGAGTCAGAGATGAGGGTCTAAAGGGGGCGGGTCCTGGCGGGGGAGGCACCCTTTGGTTTGCCCGGGAAGAGAGGAGATAAAGCAGCAGTTCCCTGGGACTCAGGAAGGCCGGTGGCTCTGGGCTTGGGAATGCTTTTTCCTAGAAGTTGGTCAGCCCAACTGAGCGGCAGTGGGGACCTGAGTTCTAGCTGGAAGGTGGGCTCCTTCCTCATCGGCCACCACTTCAGCTCCTCAGCCCAGAGCCCAGGCTCCAGAAATGCAATGTAATCAGCAGCTACTGATGTCTCAGTGAGCCAGGAGCACAGCTAGTGAGTCGGGCGAGGAGCCTGCCCCTCCCCTGGGGATAGACAGACGGGTAGACGAACAATTGCAAACTTACTGCCTCTCGGAGGTTTTCCTCCGAGGAGGTTCGCCACAGTTTTGTTTATAACAGCAAGCATCTAGCGACAACCAGGATGACCAGCAGTTGAGAACTGATAAAGTGATACGCCTTACATTGTACCCAAAAGACGGAGGACGCCACAGTCATTTCAAATTACCTTGGAGAAGAACATTTAATAACTTGGGGGAAGGGTCTCCTCGATATTTTGTCTAATGAAACAAAATAATTTTTCAAACTGATAATGCATTTATGATTTCATGATCCTGTTTCTAAATTTTTTAAAATATATGGACATTAAGTGTGTTATGCTGTGATAGTTACCTATATGTGTGTCAATGTGTGTGAATATGTGTGAGTATTGTGAATAGGTGTGTGAATACTCGTGTGTGTGTGCATATAAATATTTTTGCTTTTGGAAAAAAATTTTCAATTACAGTTACATTCAATCTTATTTGTATGGTCGGCGTTGGTGGTATAGTGGTGAGCATAGCTGCCTTCCAATCTTATTTGTATTAGTTTCAGGTGTACAGCATAGTAGTTAGATAATCATATACTTTACAGAGTGGTCCCCCAATATATCAAGTACCTGGCACCATACATAGCTATTACAATATTATTGACCATGTCCCCTATATTGTCATCTACATCCCTGTGCCTATTCCGAGTATGTACATATACTGAATTTTTAAAAACTAAAAAATATACAGGACAATCTTACCATGGTTGCCTCCGAGTGGTGGTATTATCATTATATGCACTTTATCTTCTTTTCTATGCTTTTCTGTATTTTCCAAATTTTCTATAATAAATATACATAATTTTTATTGACAGGGGTGGGGGTGTTTTTGAAACTAGCTTCTCCAGAAACGAGTCCCCTAGATGTAATATCCCCAGCCAGGAGCTCCTCCCACACCTGAGACTAGACGCCCTGGCCAGGTGCGTTCCCCACAGACACTCAGCAGACCCTTCCCTCAATTACCAGAACCCCACCTAGCCCCTCTCCCACCCCTAGCCTGTGGCAGGTGTCCAGAAGAGGGGATGGGATGAGGACCCCCAGGAGGAGCTGCAGGGAGGCCAGGAACCCGTCCTTGTTCCAATCTTTATCCCATTTTACAGCCCAGGCAACTGAGGCTCAGAGATGCTAATTGATTTGCTCCAAATCACACAGCTGGTGGGTGGCAGAGCTGGAGCTCAACCCCAGGGGCTGCCAGGTGTGTAGTCCCTGCCCCTTTCCCTGCTGCCTTGTCCCTCACCAGGTCCAGAGAACCCAGGAGTTCTGGAAGCCTCTGTCAATTGCTTGAATTTCTGGAATCAGCCCCATTCTGGGGAGGTCACCATGATAAACAGTATCTTTTCATGGTCTCTGTGCCCTTGGCAGGCCTGGGAGAGAGTCGTGTTACCCCTAGTGAGAGCAGGACCTTTGAGAAAGACTGGCGGATGGGGCTCCCGTAAAGGCATCCTTTCCACCTCTCACCAGACAATCCTCCATCCCTGCCCCTCCCGGGCCCCACATCACCTGGCACGTGGGAGCTTGCCTCTCACCCCCAATCTACTCCTTCACCCCTGCCAAGCCTCAGCCTCCAAAATCCCATCCCACACTCCCTCCCCCCAGAAGCTTTCCGGTGATTAACTTCACGTTGCCACTGCTACTGCTTCACTCTGCCCGTGCGACTAAATAAGACCACCCTCACTGCACACGTCCTCTGTGGCAGGCCTCCTCCTAGCACTGCTCATGTGCTCACTCCCTTCATCCTCTTAACAGCCTCAGAAGGAGGTGCCGCTATTTTCTCCCTCTGAGGCACAGAGAGGTTAGCGGCCTTGCCCAAGGTCACACAGCAAGTCAGTGGCAGAGTCGGAATCTGAACCCAGGCGGTCGGAGACCAGAGGCCACGCTCTTAGCCACCACGCCAGTGACAACGCAAGGGACTGCGGTGTCACGGGAACTCTGTAGCCCATTTGGCTGAGCTCCGGTGACATCTCAATGACAAGACAGGTCTTGGTGATGACCTTTTCCCAGAACAAGGGAGCCTGCGTTCGAAGGCAGGTGGAAACAGCTGCCTTCACATGCGGGAGGTATGTGGGCCTCATCAATCCTGTCGCCACCAGTCCTGCCCCCAACACTCAGGACAGGCTCTGCACATAGGAGAAGGGTAACAGGGGTCCGGCTGGCTGCCCAGGGCTGACTAGGGACAGTCACCAGTCACCAGGGAACGGTCCCAGGCGAGGGTCTGCCCTGGATGGGCCCTGAGAGCCAGAGGCCTGGCACCCTCTCCTCTCCACTGCCCTCCGCCCTGCTGCCTGCCTTCTCCACCTCTCCCCCGCCCTCCCCGCCACCTCCCTGCCTCACCCTGTCCACTGCCCTCCCTGCCCACTTTCCCAGAGCGAGAACAAGAAGACAAACTCAGCAGCGGAGTGGAGGCGGCGGCAGCAGTGGCAGCAGCGAGGGGCGCAGGGAACTTGCCTTCATTTCCCCAGCTTCCCTGATCCCGACCTTAATCCCCGCTCAGCATCCTGTCAGCCAGGCTGTTCTCAAGCTGACATTGCTGCAGGCGCCTTCTCGGCAGCCTTTCCTCAGATCTGCCTCCTCTGGGACTTCTAAAGAGGAGCCCGAGGTTTCTCTGTTACAGCCGGCTTCACTCGCTGCCCTCCAGCAAAGCCTGGGCTCCCAGGGGGCCGCGGGGAGAGGGGGCTGCAGGGGGGCAGGGCCAGGCCTGACACTTCGGAGGAAGAGGGGAGGATGGAGGTGGCTGGATCCCAGAGGCTTCCAGAGGGAGAGTCAGACCTGGGGCAGGGAGGAGCCCGGCCAGTGCTGTTGGCCTCCTCAAAGCAAGGGGAGCCTTGCTCAGATGCTTGGGCCTGAGAGGCAGAGGGGAAACTGAGGCTGGAGCCGGGGAATTCAGGCCGGCACCGGTTCCAGCTTGGAGAAAGCAGAGGTGTGGGTGGCTTTCGGGAAATCACAGCTCAGGTGGGTTTGGAGAAGGGCAGCGGGGCCTGCGCAGCTTGTGTGAAAGACAAACCCTGTGTACGCACACGTTAGCCAGTGGACTTCCTGAGCCCCGGCTCGGTGCTCAGAGAGAGGGAAAGGCAGCCATGAAGGGGTGCAGTGTGAGCTGGGCAGGGGGTGGGTCCGCTTTTCTTTTCTTTTTTTAAAATATATTTTATTGATTTTTTACGGAGAGGAAGGGAGAAGGATAGAGAGTTAGAAACATCGATGAGAGAGAAACATCGATCAGCTGCCTCCTGCACACCCCCCACCGTGGATGTGCCCGCGAACAAGGTACATGCCCTTGACTGGAATCGAACCCGGGACCCTTCAGTCCGCAGGCCGACGCTCTATCCACTGAGCCAAACAGGTCAGGGCCACTCTGCTTTTCTGAGCCCCATTTTTCTCATCTACAAGGTTGGGGGTTTTAATAAAAGCTTCCTTGCAGGATCCGTGTGACGTTTAGGGTCAAGTGTGCAGAGCTCCCGGGACTTAGGGTGATTTTTACTATTCACGTCACCATCTGCAGGGGACGTGAGCGTCCAGAGCTTTGGGTCTTCCTGAGAGGGGGCCTGAGAGCGTGGGTGCAGGCCAGTGTCTGCTGGGGGCGGGGTGTCCTGGGCAGGGCTCCCGGAGTCTCCAGGCCGCAGCCTGAACAGATGCCCAAGGCAGCGGGACCCCTTCCCCACACTCCTGCCGGCCAAGGCTCCTGAAACCCAGGGAGCCCCCACACAGCCCCTCTCTCCCGGGACCCCCTCAGAGCACAGGGCTCCCAGGACTAAATAGGCAGGTAGCACCCAAGACCCCAGGTGCTCAGCATTCAAGTCCGTCTTGGAAAAGCGAGCACTTCTCTTACCAGCCAGGATCCCTGCGGGACAGTCCCGGGGAACCCCTGAGGTCACTGGGCAGAACCGGCCCCACGGTGCCTGTACACACACCTCTCTTCCAGTCGGCAGGAGGTGGGGCTACCCGGTCCAGCTTCCAGGGTGGACTCGCATTCCTGGGGGCAGTCCCTCTGGGTCTCCCCGGCAGGTGGCCTGAGACACCCCTGGGCCTCCATGTCAGGCAAGGCCTGGGCCCCCTGCCTGGCGTTCCGAGAGACAGGCTCAGGCAGGGTTCCCTTCAAACTCGCCAGGCACCGAACTGGGTTGGGGGAGCAGGGCGGCTCCCTGCTGCCTCTTCCCTCCCTGGAGCATCCCCCCAAAGAGGGCTCCTTAGCGCCTGGGGGAGGACTGGGGAGCACATCGCAGATCTCTGACATCTCACATTCCCCCACATGCCCGGCCCCCACAGCCTTGTAACTACTCCCACCTGCCGAGCAGAATTCTACCACAGGGTGTGCCCCCGGCAGAAGGGGCAGTGTGGGGGGTGAGTTGGGAGTCCTGGCTCTCACAGCCGGTCGAGCAGACCATGGCCAGTCCCTCCGGGTCCCTGCCCCTCGTGACCTCACCTGGGAAGCAGCAGCTGAAAACCAGGAGGCCTCAGAGAGACACAGGTATAGAGTGCGGCGGGTACAAGGCCTGGATCTTGGCAGAAGGAATCCTTTTGGACCCTCCCCCCTGGCAGGTGCAGGCTACCCAGGAAGCCCCTTGTCCGGCCTCCTCTCGGCAGCCCGAGCCTCAAGCTGCCCAGCTCTAATACAAGCCCATCTGTTTGGGGGTTTTCAGAAGCAGCTGGGAGGGGACCTCACCCACCCAACTCCTTCCCAATGGGTGGAGTCAGAGAACCCCAGTCTGGCAGCCTTGAGCTTTGATGTCTAACCCAGGGTGTCGGGGAAGGCAGGGAGGGAAAGGACGGGGAGAGGGGGAGGGAGGAGAGGGGGTTCTGGGAGCCGGATCCCGAAACTCCCAGGGGCGTGAGACCAGAAACCCCAACCCCAGGCCCCCCACCCCGCCCCCCAAGCCACCGTCCGGAAAAAATAAACTATTTCCTGCAACCAGCTCCGAAACAAAGTCTGTGAGTGAGCTGTGACACATGTTACATAAATAGAAGCCGCAGAGGGGAAAAGCCTGTTTTCTCTTTCATTATTTATCACTCTCTAACCATCTCCAGCTGGGCGAGCAAACAGGCGCATTGGCCCGTAATGAGGAACAGGGCTGCCGTGGGGCGGGGGCGGGGCCCGAGGGCGAGGGTGTGCGCATGTGTCTGTCTGTCTGTCTGTCTGTCTGCTCCTGAGAGGGAAGAGTGGGAGTCTGCGATGGAGGAGGCTGTGGGGACACATGTTTCCGGACAGCAAGCGCTGTCCGCCTGGTGCCCTGGCCGGGGTGGACGCAGTGGCCGGCTGTGCATCCCCGCCCTGAGGGTTGGTAGGGGACGGCGCGCTGGATGGAGGAGTCAGAAGGGGAGAGACTGTGTGGGTGGGAGAGGATGTGAGAGGTATGAGCCAAGTGTGAGGCTGCGAATGTGCCAGGTCTCAGAGCATGACCCCCAGGGGTGGCCTCGGAGTGTGGCCAAGGGGATGTGTGGGAGAGGGGTGGGGGTGGGGGTGGGAAGGCATGTGAGGGAAAGTGATTGTAAGGCATGTGGGGGCTGGATGTAAGACCGGGAGTCTGGGGGACAGTGCATGCATGTGAGCGTATGCGTGCATGTGTGTGTGAATGCGTGCATGTGTGTGTGAATGCGTGCATGTGTGTGTGATGCGTGTGTGTGATCCTGGGGATATATATGGATAGGTGTGATTTTGCGACTATGGGAATGAGGGAATGTATGAGTGTGCACATCTGTGGACTTCAATAGTGTATACAGCTGAGCCCTGGCCACTATGGCTCAGTGGCTGAGCATCAACCTATATACCGGGAGGTCACAGTTAAGTTCCAGGTCGGGGCACATGCCTGGGTTGTTGGCTCCATCCCCAGTATGGGGTATGCAGGAGGCAGCCAAATGATGATTCTCTCTCTGATGTTTCTTTTTTTTTTTTCGCTAAAAGTATTACAAAGGGTATTACATAAGTGTCCTTTTCTCCCCCCCCCGCCCTTGACAAACCCCTGCCCTCCCTTACCCCCCAGTGTCTTATGTCCATTAGTTATGCTTATATGGATGCATACAAGTCCTTCGGTTGATCTCTTACTCCCCTCCCTCCTGTCCCCCAACCCTCCCTGGCCTTCCCACTGCAGTTTGACAATCAGTTTGAGGCAGCTCTGCCTCTGTATCTATTATTGTTCAAAAGTTTGTAATGGTCTTAATTATCCATAAATGAGTGAGATCATGTGGTATTTTTCCTTCATTGACTGGCTTGTTTCACTTAGCATAATGCTCTCCAGTTCCATCCATGCTGTTGCAAATGGTAAGAGTTCCTTCTTTTTTACAGCAGCATAGTATTCCATCGTGTAGATGTACCACAGTTTTCTAATCCATTCATCTACTGATGGGCACTTAGGCTGTTTCCAGATCTTAGCTATGGTGAATTGTGCTGCTATGAACATAGGGGTGCATATATCTTTTCTGATTGGTGTTTCTGGTTTCTTGGTCTCTGATGTTTCTATCTCTCTCTCCCTCCCCCATCCTCTCTGAAATAAATAAAAATAAAATTTTAAAAAAATAGTGTATTCAGCTGTGCCCTGGCCAGTGTGGCTCAGTTGGTTGGGCATCGTCCCATGCACCAAAGGTTTCCAGTTCGATTCCTGGTCAGGGTACATGCCCCGGTTATGGGCTCCATTCCCAGTGGGGTGCGTGCAGGAGGCAGCTCATCGAAGTTTCACTCTCACATCAATGTTTCTCTCTCTTTCGCTTTCCTTTCCTCTCTCTCTAAAATCAATGGGGGGAAATTTTTTAAATAGTGTTTACAGCTGTGTGTGACTATGGGAGTGTGCGAAGTACATGAGGTTTTGTGGCCATAAGGTGTTGTTATGGGTTGAATTGTGTCTGCCAAAAAAAAAAAAAAAAAA
>NW_005872326.1:43483-57379 GCF_000147115.1 Myotis lucifugus | reverse complement strand
TAACAGATGTAATCCGTTAAATTGAGATCATACTGAAGTAGGATGGCTCCTAATGCAGTAGGACTAGTGTCCTAATAAAAGACATCCCTGTGAAGACACAGGGGCACGTGTCCCTGTGGAGATGGAAGCGGAGATCGGAGTGGCGCAGCTGCAGGCCAAGAACACCTGGGGCGATCAGACGCTTGCGAGAAGCTAGCGAGAGGCAAGGAAGGGTCCTCCCCTACAAGTTCAGGGGCACCTAGATTTTGGACTTCACTGCCAAGTATGAGACCATCAGGTTCTGTTGTTCTCAGCCACCGGTGTGTGGTCCTTTGCGATGGCAGTCCTAAGAAACTACCCCTGGTGTGTATACACCTGTGGGGTGAGCTCAGGAGTGTGTAAGTCAGTGCGGGGAACCATAGGAATGTGCGTGTGTGAGATGCTGCTAGTGAAGATGGTTGTGGGTGTGACTGTCTGACGATGGGAGTGTGTACTTACAAGTATGAGACCAGAGGATGTGTGAATGTGTGTTTGTAAGGTACTGGCACACACACACTCTTAGTTTCTAAATATCACTATTCTGGCCCCAACTGGTGTGGCTCAGTGGCTGAACGTAGACCTATGAACCAGGAGGTCACGGTTCGATTCCCGGTCAGGGAGCATGCCCGGTTGCTGGCTAGTAGGGAGTGTGCAGGAGGCAGCCAATCAATGACTCTCTCTCATCAATGATGTTTCTCTCTCTCTCTCTCTCTCTCTCTCTCTCTCTCTCTCTCCTTTCACCTCTGAAATCAATAACAATATATTTTAAAATAAATATCATTATCTTGGAAACCTTCCCAGCAACCTTCCTTCACCTCTGGCCGCCTCTGCATGCCCTAGACCAGTGGTTCTCAACCTTCTGGCCCTTTAAATACAGTTCCTCATGTTGTGACCCAACCATAAAATTATTTTCATTGCTACTTCATAACTGTAATGTTGTTACTGTTATGAATCGTAATGTAAATATCTGATATGCAGGATGGTCTTAGGCGACCCCTGTGAAAGGGTCGTTCGACCGCCAAAGGGGTCGCGACCCACAGGTTGAGAACCGCTGTCCTAGACCCTGCCCTGACCTTGGTGGCCCTGCCTGAGGTCAGTCAGCCCTGGAGGAGGGCGGGGACTGTCCTGCTGAGGGCTGTCCACAGCCTGCCCCACCCCACGGTCTTCTCAACATCAAGTCTTGCAGGAACCAGAGTGCTCATCAGGGACCCCGTAAGGCCAGGCCCAGAGGCTGGAGGAAGAGGAGGGGGCAGCTTCCTTGTTTGTGGTCCTGGGCATGCTCACCTGAAGCCTGATTTTTCTCTAGTTTGAGGCCGGTTGTAACTCCTGCGTGGGGAGTTACAAGGAAGACAGGCCGAACCCCAGAGATTCTTGAGACAGAACTGAGCACCTGTGTTAACCAGGCCCGTCCCAGTTGACACTGGATGTCATGGAGCCAGCTGGAGCCCAGCCTCCAGGCCACCTGTCCTCCTGCTGGCCCAGCCTCTGCCCCCAACCAGGGGACAGCACGGTTGTTCAGTTACAAAGCACAGGTCCCAGGCCCTTGTCTTAGAATCCTCAGAGTTTTCCCAGAGAGGCCTTGCTGTGAAAACCCAGACAGCTACATCTCTCTGAGCCTCAGTTTCCCCTCTGTGAAAAAGGCCCTATGTACTTTATAAGAATGGTGCCGGGATTAGGGGACCCGATGTACATGAACTTGTCTGATAGAGAATTGCCTTACAAAATACCCCACAGCCCGACGCTGAATGGTGCATCACTAAGGTAGCCCCACATGGGAAGACCTCGGTATGACATCACCGTGGGAGTGGTCTGCTGTCTCCTCTTCCAGCTTCCCACACTTTCTTCCCTTAGCTCTGTAACGGTTTGATTTCATCAGGGGTCTGAAAACTGTGGCCCCTGAGCCATGTCCTGCTGTTCTTGTATGCTCTGTGAGCTAAGAATGATTTTATAGATGAGCATATGCCATCGAGTTGAAGAAGGGGGCATGAACTTTGAACCCCAATTAAAAAATATATCCCACCCCCCCCATCCCATTCTTCTCATTAGTAGACCAATATGACAAAAATATTGGACTCAATTATTATTGTAACTGTAATCCCATCAGTAAAAATTGCGGGGGGGGATCTGTTTTCTCCCTTGTTATGTAAGTCCCCCATAACATCCTCCATTTGGCCTTGGCTCACAGGGCCTAAAAGGCTTACCTTTTGTCCCGTTGCAGGAAAAGCTCGCTGGTGCCTGCGTCCTCTGCAGTGCTGCCACTACAGAAACAAGTGGCCGTAGTTTGCCAACCACAGAAGTAGAACACTCTAAGCCCTTGGCCATTTCGGTTGGTTTGGGGGAAGGGCAAGTAAATCTCTCCTCAGGTCCCAACAAGCCAGCATTTGCTTGATCAGTTCAATGGACTGAACTAGGCAGAATGTGAGTCTGAAGCTGATGGGACTCCCTCCAAGGGCTCTGAGAATGAGTCAAAGTTAGCAACGTAGAGAGAGCCCAGCAGCAGCGATGTAAGCCCCTGGATCACACAGCACCTGCAGCAAGCGCTACCCCTCGACTATTCAGTTACACAAGCCAATCAAGTCCCTTTGTTGTTTAAGCCACTTGAAGTGAATGTTCTAATACTTGCACAGAAAACGAAAGCATAAAACATGAGTGCCGCCCTAACCGGTTTGGCTCAGTGGATAGAGCGTCGGACTGAAGGGTCCCAGGTTTGATTCCGGTCAAGGAAATGTACCTTAGTTGCGGGCACATCCCCAGTAGGGAGTGTGCAGGAGGCAGCTGATCGATGTTTCTCTCTCATCAATGTTTCTAACTCTCTATCCCTCTCCCCTCCTCTCTGTAAAAAATCAATAAAATATATGTAAAAAACACACACACACAAAAAAAACATGAGTGCCTAATCCAAATCTGGGCATCCCAGGAAAACTTCCAAGAGGAAGTGTCATCTAAGCTGAGTCTTGGAGTCTGCCCTGAAAGCAAGTGGAAGGCAAGGTATTCCGTGCAGATGATAGGAGAGGAGAGAACACAGCACCCACCACTGGTTTCAAGTGGCAGAGCTGGCAGTAGCCAGGGAAGGGATCAGAGTTAACAAAGGATGCCTGGCCCTGCCTGGGTGGCTCAGTTGGCTGGAGCATGATCCCATACACCAGAAGGTTTCAGGTTTGATTCCTGCTCAGGGCTCATAAGGGAGGCAACCAATCGATAAGTCTCTCTTTCTTTCTCTCTCCCTTTCTCTCTAAAAACCAATAAAAACATATCCTCAGGTGAGGATTGAAAAAAAAATCGATGAAGAAAGGACACTTTGTGCCCTAAACACCAGGCCAAGGTACCTGAATTTGGCCCTGTGGGAACAGATCTTGGGCAAGGCATGACAAGTTCAGGTTGGCAATTTTTTTTAATTAAAATTTTTTTGTCAATTATAGTTGACATTCAATATATTAGTTCCAGGTGTATGACATAGTAGTTATACATATAACTCACAGAGTGGTCCTCACGGTAAGTCTAGAACCCACCTAGCATCACACATAGTTATTACAATATAATTGGCTATATTCCCTATGCTGTACTTTATATCCCTGTGACTGTTTTGTAACTGCCAATTTGTACTTCTTAGTCTCTTTACCTTTTCTCGCCCAGTGCCCCATTCCTCTCCCATCTGGCAACCATCAGTTTGTTTTCTGTATCTATGAGTCTGTTTTGTTTGTTCATTTATATTATTTTTCAGATTCCACAGATAAGTGAAATCATACGGCATTTGTTTGTCTTCCTCTGTCTGACTTATCTCACTTAGCATAATATCCTCTAGGTTCATCCATGCTGTTGCAAATGCTAAGACTTTATTCTTTTTTTTTTTTTGACAATATCCCACTGCATATATGTACAACAGCTTTTTTTATCCACTCATCTATTGATGGGTACATCGATGAGAGAGAAACATCGATCAGCTGCCTCCTGCACATCTCCCACTGGGGATGTGCCCGCAACCCAGGTACATGCCCTTGACCGGAATCGAACCTGGGACCCTTCAGTCCGCAGGCCGACGCTCTATCCACTGAGCCAAACCGGTTTCGGCTTCTTTTTTTTTTTTTTTTATAGACAAGTAATATCCCACTGCATATATGTACAACAGCTTTTTTTATCCACTCATCTATTGATGGGTACTTGGGTTGCTTCCATATCTTGGTTATTGTAAATAATACTTCAGTGAACATAGGGGTGCATATGTTCTTTTGAATTAGTGTTTTGGATTTCTGCACACAAATATACCGAAGTGGAATTGCTGGGTCATAAGGTAGTTTGACTTTTAATTTTTTGAGAAATCTCCATACTCTTTTCAATAGTGGCTGCACCAATTCACAGCACCAGCGTTGTCACTTTAGATAGCACTGTTTGACCCCTGTGGAGGATGGGCTGGAGGGAGGTGTCGGGAGGAGATCAGGCTGGAAGAGGGCCAGCAGCTAGGAGGCTAGGGGAATACCCGGGTAGACATCATGAGGGTCTAGATCAACGACAGTGGGCGTTGGGGTGGAGAGGAGGAAATGACTCTGAGAACTGGTTTGGAAACCACATCTGCAGAGCTTGGTGATTGGATGTGAAGAGAAGGAATTGGGAGAACCAAAGGGTGAGTCCTAGTTTCTAAAGTGACTGGGTGGATCATGTACCAGGCCCACCTCCACACTTAAAAGATGCCACCCCTGGGGAGGAAATGCAGAGCTAGGAATGGGTGTGGAGACAGACGATGATTGGTCTGGGATATGTTGATCAGGCCATCATTGGAGGTTCACAGACATGGGGGTGGGAGCAAGATCCAAGTCAGGGACAGTGCTGGGAGTCACCTACTCACAGATGGTCATTAAAACCACAAGAGTAGATGGAATTGCCCAAGAGGACGTGTAGCTTTTGGGAGCAATGGGTCCAGGCTGAAGCCTTGACAACAGCAGGCATTTAAGAGGGAACGTTGGGAAATGACACAAACTCACCAAGGCACATGGAAAGGGAAAGTCAAGGAGAAGAAGGGCAGGGCGAGGGTGGCAGGCGCTGGCGCCCTGCCAGTGTCTCAGCACTTACCCCTAGAGGGGAAGGTTGCTGACTGCCAACACCGGCTCTTTGCCCGGGGGTTTTTTCCTGGCCCGGGAAACACTCTTGCACCAGCTCCAGGCCAGCCGGAAGTGCTGGAGAGTTCATGTGCCTGGAAGCTGCCCTCAGCCAATGACCAGAGGGAGTCGGTGGATAAATCCCCCAGCTTCCTCGCCCTGGGTCTGGAAGCGTGCCTCACGCATCTTCCGAAGTCCCCAGCCGGACCGTGCCCCTCTTGCTCACGTGGTAGCATAACCTGCATGAAGACACTCCCTGTGCTGGCTTCCTGCCCTTCCTTCGCACTTTCCCCCTCCCCTACTGGTATTTCCTGGGACTGTTTCCCAGATAAACTACTTGCACTGGAATCCTCCTCTCAGAGTCTGCGCCTGGGAGAACCTGAACTAAGAAGCAGGTGTCATGAAAACCAAACAAGTAGAAAATTGCGAGATGTTCTCTCCAGGTAACTTTTGTCTTTGGGGGATCATGTCCACCCGGCCCCATGCACCGTGCCCACCTCCACCGTCATAAAGGAGGCAGGCCAATCCCTCCCCCACCTGGAGCTTCTCAGCAGGGACTTTCCACATTCCCAGGCCGAGCACAGCTCACTATCGATCCTCTCCTGCCCTGGCTGGTGTGGCCCCGTTGCTTGAGCGTCATCTGAGCATCATCGGGTCATTGTAAGGTCACCGGACTGTGCAGGAGGCAACTGATTGATCGATGTTTCTCTCTCTCGATCCCTCTCTAAAAAAATCAATGAAAACATTTAAAAAGAAAGAAAGAAATCAGAGCTTTGGCCTGAAGGGTCCCGGGTTCAATTATGGGCAAGGGCACCTACCTCGGCCCAGGCCCAGGTCAGGGCATGTGCAGGAGGCAACCAATCAATGTGTTTCTCTCACATTGATGTTTCTCTCTCTCTCCCTCTCTCTAAAAAAAATTTATAAAAACATTTTTTTTTAAAGAAAGAAATCAGAACATTGGCCTGCAGACTGAAGGGTCCCAGGGTTCGATTATGGACAAGAGCACGTACTTCGGTTGCAGGCTCCTCCCCAACCCAGGCCCTGGTCAGGGCGCCTGCAGAAAGCAACCAATCGATGTGTTTCTCTCACATCGATGTTTCTCTCTGTTTTTCCCCCCTCCCTTCCTCTCTCTCTAAAAATCAATGGGAAAATATCCTCAGGTGAAGGTTAAAAAAAAGAAAAGAAAAAAGAAAGAAACCCTCTCCTATTTGTCCCCGTGGTTCCTCCTGCTTTTATAGGGGCTGCTGTGTCCTGGGAAGTCTGATCACGGTCCCTTGTTAACATGACGTCTTGGAGAGATTGCTCCGCTCCGAGCCCGCCCGCCCCTGGTGCCCTGGCGTAGTCCTCTCCCTTCCCAGCACTCCCAGTGGCTCTCACTTCTTTCCACTCGTTACATGGCCAGCCCTGTAGGTGCTCAGCGCTCTCTTTCTGTCTGTGACCCAGGGGCTGGCTGTCTGCGGGCTGGTGACTCAGAGAGGCAGGGAGGGCCTGGAGACACTCCCCTCTCCCAATCAGAGATGCTGACCCACCCTGCTCCTCACCCCCAGCCTCTCAAGGCGAGAAACCAGAGAGTGGGCCTGAGCCAGGCTGGGGGGGGGGGGGGGGGAGAGGGGGGAGGAGGGGAGGGCCTCTGGGAAGCCACCTGGTAGAGCGACATAGGGGAGTGGAGTGTCCGCTGTGAGCACAGGCTCTGCCCTTCCCCTGTGGAAGGGACTGGGTGAGTCTCAACCTCTCCGAGCCTGGGACTTGTCATCTGTAAAATGAAGATAATAACAGCCCCACCTGACCAAGGCTGGGTTCCCCCAGAAGCAGCCCAGACCACAGGGTTGATTTAGGAAACCCCAGGAGAGAAGTGAGGGACTGAGACAGGGAAGGGAGGGAAGGCCATCGTGTGTCAGCCAGCCAGCTCCCTGAGTGGCTCAGTCTGCGGGGGAGACCCCAGGAGAGCATGGAGGACACCCACCTGAGTTATCCCCACAGAGGGCCCAGGGAGTGGGGGTGCTTATACGCCAGTTCCCATCGTCATGGGTGGGGGCCTTCTGAGAGGCATTCATTCCCTGACACTTCTGGCCTCCCACGCAGTGGCAGCGTGGGCTCCAGAGCCCAGAGGCCGCCCTCGGGCAAGGCCAGGCGGGCACCTGGGAGCGGAAGCCTTAGAGGTGTAAGTGGTCAGGCTGAGGGCCTGGACGGGCACCCAGAGCATCCGGCATGTCAGCTCAGAGGGCAGCCGGAGGTGAAATGAGGCCACGCGTGAAGCGTGGTTAGCACAGCGCCTGGTGCACAGGGTTCTCTCTAATCAAGATCCAGCCTCTCGCCAGCCCTCAGGGCCGGGCTTAGGCACTTCCTGCCCTAACGACCATGAAGGAGGCCTTGGGAGCTGGAGGGGTCAAGGGCACAGGGAACTAGAGGAGAGAGGCCAGGAAGAAGAGAGGGTGCAGGAGAACCGGGAAGGAGGTGGCCCGGGGCCCAGGCCAGGCATGGAATGTGACTCAGATCGGGGTCTGGGCACCCCAGGAAAAAGTCTGAGCCCCACTCCAGGGGCCCAGCCAGACGTCACATGCCATCAGGAACTTAGACACTCCCTTATCTCTCCGGATAGCCACACCACATCCATTGCCTCTGCCATCCGGGGCACTGACTCCTCCCCACACCATCACAGAAACACCAGCACAGTAGGACCACCGTGGGGCTCAGAGACACACACAGAAGTGTCTGGCACACGCTCAGTTCGTGGTGGCTCTGTCCAGTGTGAGGCCACCTCGGCTTTGACTTCCCTCCTTCCCACTGCACCCCCCCTCCCCCCCCCTCCCCCCCGTGCTGGTGGCTGTGAACCCTAGCGAGGCCCTCAGGCGTCCGTGGGGAAGAGAAGAAACGCTCCTCTGGCTAAAAGCTCTAAAGCAGCGGTTCTCAACCTGTGGGTCGCCAACCTGTGGGTCGTGACCCCTTTGGGGGTCGAACGACCCTTTCACAGGGGTCGCCTAAGACCATCGGAAAACACATATATAATTACATATTGTTTTTGTGATAAATCACTATGCTTTAATTATGTTCAATTTGTAACAATGAAAATACATCCTGCATATCAGATCTTTACATGACGATTCATAACAGTAGCAAAATTACAGTGATGAAGTAGCAACGAAAATAATTTTATGGTTGGGGGTCACCACAACATGAGGAACTGTATTAAAGGGTCGCGGCATTAGGAAGGTTGAGAACCACCGCTCTAAAGCATCCCCATGATGGGCAGCAAGGGAGCAGGGAGGAGTGTCAGAGTGGGGAGCATAGCCCTCTGGGAGGAGGAGATGGCCCTAGGGAGGGCAGGTGCTGCCTTGCCCCATGTTCTACCCAACATTCCCCCCACGTTGACCTCCAACTCTTTCCCGCCAACCATTGAAGACACAGTTATTACATAATAAGTTGTAAGACCTCCCCCCCCCCCCCCCCCCCGCCAGTGGATACCTACAGGGCACCAACTTGTCCTGAGGTGTCAGGCTTTCTTTCTTTTTTTTAATGTTGCTCTAAATGATCAAATCATAAAATAAACTCAACATGCATTTACTGTGCACCTACTATGCAAAGCACACGATGCTGGGTGGAACAGAAAATCCCAAAATGAGTAAACTTGTGGGCCCCTCTCTCAGTTTACTATCTGGTTGGAGAGACGGGCATACAGGGGTTAACCGTTAAACAATACAATGTATATAAAGTTAGGAGGTGCTTATTAAATAAAAGTCAGCGAACCAAACATTGTAGCGTCCATGTGTGTGCTACAGAGGGGAGGGGAAGAGGTGGGAGCGGGGGGAGGTAACCAAGAAATAGTGACAGCAGCTCCGACCTGCCCAGCGCCTCGCTGAGAGCCCTCCTGAGCTCTCCTCTTCCTCATGCCTCGGCCAGACCCTCCTCTTTCTCCCCATCCTGCAGTTGAAGAAATAGAGATCAAGCCCCTCGCTTCAGGATTTCAGGCTTGAGAGTGGCAGAATGGGGACTTAAACCCAAGCATCTTCACGAGGAAGACATGGGGTAACTCGCCCAGGATGCAGACCTCTGGGAGGGCGGGTGGGTTCTTCCCTCTGAGCCCGCTCCATCCTGGGCCTCTCCCTGCCCCAGGCCGCCCCTTCCTGGGTGCATGGCTGGGTGCTGGGTCCGCTGTGTGTGTCCTGCTCTCTCCCTGCACGGCAATCCCTCCACCGAGGGGGTCCTGTTTGACCCAACGTGTTCTAATTAATGGAAAATTGTCCACTGCTTGTCAGGTTATTGTTCATTTCCTGATCCTTAATGACAGATTTTCCACCAATCAGCCCTGAGTCCCGTGCCCACGACCCTGAGGACAAGGTCTGGGTCCCTAAAAGTGACTGCAGAGAGGCGTGCAACCAGGGCTGGGGCACCAGGAAGGGCAGCCGGCCCATTCCCCCCTCCCGGTGCCCTCCCCTCCCCCACCCCGGGGGACAGATCCCCACACTGCGTGGTCCTCTACTCGGGGCAATGTGGTAAGCTGATAAGCCTTCCCCCCCAGGAGTCAGAGCCCCCCTTAGAAAGGGGGAGTCTGGAGAGCGCCTTGAAGGTTCCTGGCACAGTTCATTAAGATATCAGCCCTTAATGAAATATTTCTTTGTCTAAATCGTCATTTATCTTGGGGAACAGGGGCCTTTGTGGCAAAGGGAAAGGCTGCCCCTTTCTACCCCTCCCCCACCTCCCCCAGCACGGACCCTGGGTCTTTCTGAGTCAGAAAGATTGGGAAGCAGGGTGGGAGGAACAGCTGGGAAATAAGCTGGGGAGGGGAGGAGATTCCAGAACGGGGAACCACAGGGGAAAGGGGGGACCACTGGACTGGGCAGGAGGCAGCAGAAAGCCCTGGCAGCAGTGGGGGGGGCACTAAAGGAAACCCCACTGCAGCGTGACCACAATGGCCATACAGTCGGAAACAACCCAACTGTCTGTCTGTCACGGGAGGCCTGGCAAAGAGACCAGACCGGGAACACGGTGTGATCCGTGGAAGGCTCCAGAAGCCTCTTCAGTGAATGCCCTGGAGATTCATGCAGCAAACCTGCCTTCATCTCAGCAACCCGAAGCTGAGTAAGAAACAACAACAAAACGTAAAAGCAAGGAGCCGAAGGACCCCTTTCACTTAACACTTCCAGATGCCCACGCAATGCTAGCTGCGTGCGAGTATAAAACTCAGTTGGGAAGGCGAACTACCAGCTTCAGGAACCGGGCTACCTTGGGAAGGGGAGGATGGACAATGAGAGGGCGGGATAGGAAAGGACCTCAACCAGAGCCGCAACCATTTTTAAGCTTTTTTATTTTTAGGCAGAAAGAAAGATGCATAAATCACAAGTGTACATACAGCCCCATTAATTTCCACAAAGTGTGCACACCCACGTAACCAAATTAAAAACACACACAAGAACATTTCCAGGCACCCAGGAAACCCCCCATGCCCTCCCCGTCGTCACTCCCCCACCCAGAGTAGCCACTCTCCTGAGCTATAACACCATCCATTAGTTTGACTGATTTTCGAATTTCTGATAAATGGAATCATACTGTGTGTTTTCTCAGGTGTCTGGCTTTTATGCCCAATGTTCTGGTTGTGAGATTTCTCCATGTTGCTGTGTGCGGCAATAGTGTGTTCATTCTCATTGCCAAGTACTAGCTCATGTATGCGAATACCAAGATTCATTCACTTCATTCCACTGTTGAGGGCCATTGGTAATAGCGCTGCTACGAACATTCTAGTGTATGTCTTTTGGTGAACACACATATGTATGCATTTCTGTTGGTATGTACTTAGCAGTGGAGCTGCTATGTTATGCCGATAAAGTTTTACTCCTTAACAACTAAAAAAAGGCTTTAACGGGGGAGAAAGGTAAGAGTCAGTCAGTGAGATGGATGGAAACAAAATATCTGGGTGTAGACGTGTAGGGACTGTGGGAATGAGGAGATAAATGTTTCCGAACATGCACAGCCCTGAGTGCCAGGCCTGGACCTCGGGACAAGCTCACCCACTGGCCTACTTCCCCAGAGCAGGGAGGCAGCTGACGCTGGGCAAGGGCCTCTGCCTCAGAGTAGGAAGACCTGGGAACAAGAGGTGGTCTGCACCACCTCTTAGCTGTGTGACCCGGGGTGAGTTGCTTGACCTCTCTGAGCATCAAGTTCCTCACCTTTAAAATGAGCAGAACCACCCTGCTGAGCAGCACATGAAGTGCCTGGCACACAGCAGGCATTTAATAAGCATAAACCTATTATATGCACAATTTGAAGTTTTGTGAGGTCTACATTCCTCATTTTTAGGTGAGGAAACTGGGCTCACAAAGGGAGAAGGAGCGTTTACGGAAAGCGCTTTGAGGTTCGGAGCTAGACTTTGCCCACACTTGTTCATGCATCTTCCCGCCGCTCTGGGAAGCACCCTCCCAATGTCTGCAGATGAGGAAACTGAGGCTCTACCCTGTGCTCTTAACCACGGCCTCCTCGCAGGGCCCTGGTTCCTGCCACAGCCGAAGCCCCTGGCCCTGGCCCCTCTGAAGGAACAAGGACAGAAAGGGACCCCTCCCACCCCGCCTGTTCCCAGTCCCTCCCACCTGGGGGGCCAGGGCTACTCTTTTGAACCCTCATACAGAGCTCCTGCACCAGAAGGAAGACCTTTGGACTGGCTGCTTTGATTTTGGGGTGTTTGTTTTGTCCCTTTCTTTGGTGAGGCCCCCCCACCCCCACCCACTGTGACTCACTGGGTGCTGGGAAGTGAGCTGGCCTGGAGATGAGGGGTAAACGGAAATGAGGGCCAAAGCATTCCCAGGAAATCTCTTTGGGCAAGAAGGCCCACGTGTGAGGCAAGGGGGCTGCTGCAGGGAGAGGATGGACAAGGGCTGGCCGTGAGAGCCAGCCAGAGAAGCCCCGTGGAGGTCCCCTCCTTCATCTGCCCCTGCAGAAACCCACCTCAAGCCTCTGCAGGAAGGATGGGGAGGGGGTCGTGGTCCAGCTGGGCTCACACAAGGACCTGCCAACTCCAGGCCTGCTCCCCGCCACCCCCCCCGCCCCCGCCCTCCACACAAGCTGACTCCTATGGGAGCTGGCTCTCCATAGAAGATAAATCAGATCACATGACCAAGGACTTCCTTTCCCCCAAACTGTACTCCCAGGTAACCCCCGAGCAGGCTGTACTGCTTCAAAGATCTCCAGAGCTTTCCTGTCCTCGCCCAAGTGGCTCTGGTTGGAATCCTGCCTCGTCACTGACCAGCTGTGTAAGCCTGGGAACGTGACTTCACCTTCTCTGCCTCGGTTTCTGCCTTTGTAGATGGAGATAACAGCCCTACCCACCTCGGAGGGTTATTGTGAGAATGAAATGAGTCCTAGGCCTGGGATGTGCTATGACTCCAAAGATGTGTTGTTTTGTTCTTACGGCGGCTGCTATTGCTGTATCGGAAAGGACACTCTCCAATAACAGTATCCCAATAAATGGCACTTAGAGTCCTGCCCCCAACAATTTCACAGCGAGATACCTGAAAGGTTCCAGCAGGACCCTGGTTTGCTTGTGACATCTATCCACCCAAGCGGGCAAATACACAGGATCTGGGCCTGGACAGGTACCACTGACATTACAACTACTATCTGCACTCACAGCAAAGAAATGGAGCAAGTGATACAGAACAACCCACGAGGGAGGCAGCCTCCTCCCTGAAGACCCTTTTCTTCCAGAACAAGAAATCCTCTCCCCAGGCCCCAGCACTGACACACTCTGAGCACCAATCCCTGAAGCACCCCCAGGCCACAGGCCACAGAAGCAACAAGTGTCTGCCCACCCCCAC
This sequence comes from Myotis lucifugus, assembly GCF_000147115.1. NCBI lineage: Eukaryota > Metazoa > Chordata > Mammalia > Chiroptera > Vespertilionidae > Myotis > Myotis lucifugus. The sequence continues at coordinate 44,469 of NW_005872326.1, read as the reverse complement.
CTGCCTCAGGTGATCTGGGCGGGGAGAGCCTTCAGGAGCCACTGCCTTCTGGCCTCCACCCACAACAGGGGCCTCCCTTGGTCCCGGGCACTCCTCCACCGTCCCTCGCCTCTCCCCACCCCAACACACAGGGCCAGATGGGAAATGTTTGGGCGGGGGAGGGTGGGAGGGAGGACGGAGACGGGCACGGGTCTCTGATGAGGCATCTGTTCCCAGCGCAGCCCTCCCCCAGGGATCTGGGGCCTTTCCTCACCCGGACTTCCCCCTCCCAACCCAAACACGCACCTCCGCCACCACCTCAGTCCCCTCCGTTCTCCGGGGCAAAAACATTGAGTTTTGTTTACAGTCTAATATCTCCGAAGAATTGAGTCTACTTTGCATTTCTCTAGGCCGCGTGGATCCGGCTTGGGGCCCCTTGTTCACCGGTGCGCAGAGCACTGTAAGGGAAATTCCCCTTCCGAAGAGGGAGGCAGCGATCGCCCCGGGTGGCCGTGCACAAAGCCCAGAAGAAGTCTCCCCACACCCCCGCCCCGGCTCAAACACCCACCCCGACCCCCACACGGCGGGGACCGGGGGCGAGGCGAGGAGGGGCACACACCGGCTCCGGCTCCGGCCCCGACCACTCCCCGCGTGGAGCGCAGCCCGCCGGGAGCCAGTGAACCGTGTGGGAGCAGGGCTGGCCGTACCTCCAGACTCCAGAGAAGGGCTGGGGTTTGCAAAGCACGTCACAGAATTCAAGAGGCCAGGGTGAATTCCTGGGGTCTCTCCATCTCCCCCCCGCCCCCCGCCTTTTCAGGTCCACAGTCCCACGTCTTTCCCCGGTGTCCCCACTTTGCTTCCCCTAAAGTTGGGTCCACGTGGTCTCCTCTCGCTCCCGGCCGGCAGCCGGGCCTGGTGAAAGCTGCTGCACCTGCTTTAGGCGAATTATGGTAGCGCTAGAAGATGGTCTCCCCTCGCTCTCTCCGCCCCTGGACACTCAGCTCCCT
>NW_005872326.1:34923-42597 GCF_000147115.1 Myotis lucifugus | reverse complement strand
GGCTGGAAGGCTACCGAGGCCCGCCCTTCCCCAAGAATCCGTGTGCTCCGCCCCCTCCCGGCCTGACCGCTGGGAATGGGGTGTAAGGGGGCGCGACACCCCCGCCCGCCCGGAGTCAGACAAAGAATACTTCCCGGCCCCGACTTTCCTGAGCTGGGGAGGGAAGTGGGGAAGTGAGTTCCCCCAACCTCAGCCGGCCCAGGACTCCCCACGACTGGCCGAGGCAGATGGGGGGCCCCGGTCCCAACCTCCGCGTCGCCTCGGGTCTGGAGGGGGACTCGTGTTGCCAGGGTCGCACCTGGGAGGGTCCGGGGCCAGGCAGTCTCGCCCCATCCCTCGGTCAGCTCGGAGGTGGAGCGGAAAACTTCTGGGGACTTGAGTGCGCGTGGAGCGGGTCCTGTGATTCTGTGCGCTCGTGGTGGAGCGGGGGACGGACCTGGCCCCGTACCTTCATCACCCCATTCAGGAGAGCTCTTGCCTCGCCGTGTGTGTTGGGGGGGGGATTGGGGGGGGGCAGGGTTCGGAGGCCACCCGGAAATTGCCCCGAGGCCAGCGGGACCCTCCCTCAGACTGAGGACTAGGGTCTCCTTTGGACGCCCCCCCCCACACCTCTCTTTGACCCGCGGTCACCCCCGCTCCCGCCTTGCCGCCCCCCATCCACGTCAAACAAACTTGAGCCCCTGCCGAGCCTGTGACGCTGGGGCGCCCTGAGCGACATGGGGTCCCGGCCTCCCCGGCAAGGGACCGTGTGATTTCGTGGGACGCGGATTCTGAGGCCACGGCCGTCAGGGCGGCAGATTCCTTTCCTCCAATTGGGGGGACCTCGTGAACACACCGGCGCCCGCTCGGACTCTCTAGGTTGGGAGAAGAGGATATGGGATCGCGGAAAACCCGAGCTCACAGAGCACCTGGGCCCGTCCCTCGGCACCCCGTCCCTCTTCCAACCCCGCTTGGCCGATTTCCGCCCTCACTGGGCGCCTGGGGTTTAAGGCGGCTGGAGGTCACCGTGCGCCTGGCACCCCAGCTCCGGGCCTCCCTGCAGGTGACCTCGGAGCCTGGAGCTGGAGCTGGGTGTGTGTGGAGAGTCAGCCGGATCTGGAGCGCGCCCGCCACGGTTCCCATAAAAGCCCAGGAGCGTTTTGGCCAATGCGGGTTTTTACTTGCACTTCAGCATCTTCATACCACCTTTCAAAGCCCCACCTGCATCCCCACAGTGACCTGTGTTGGGTCTGGAATTGAGGGCCACGGGAGTGAAGCTTGCGGGGCAAGTAAGGTTGGAGCCTGCGGTTGGGCCCGCTGCCCGCCTCTCCCACACAGAAAGAGGCGCGGGGTGCTCTCTACGGCCTGTAGCCTCGGGAGGGTCTAGCCAACCCCACAGAACCCGGTAGTGGAGACCGCCGCACTGAGAATTTGAACCCAGAAACGCACTTTCTTTGGAGAATGGGGACTGAGCCCTGTGGATGTTGGGCATTTCAAGCTCCTGATGTTCCTCTCGAGCCATCCAGTGGGTTTGGGGGCCCCAAAGGGCAGAAGGCTGGGCTGTGCGGGCCCAGCTGGGGAAGGAGAGTCACTTGCCTCAGACAACCCCTGCCCGACTCCTTCCTGGGGAAGGGGAAGTCTGCAGGCTTGTTGCTGTTGTTTTTTGTTTGTTTGTTTTAAACTTGAGAAACTTTGTCTCGGCCTGGGTTCTGGGGCTCTTTGTCACCTGGCCGGCTGGAGGGAGAGCTGAGAACTGCTACCAGCACCTGGGCACCAGTAGATCTAAGCCTTCCCAAACCAGGCCTGTGCCTTGGGGGTGGGGGGGAGGGCTCCCCATCTGGTGTGACTCCGGTTCTTGCCAATGGGGCAAGGTGGCATGGGGAGGAAGTGGCACTGTGGGTGCCCCCCCTCCACACACACACACTCAGGACCCCACCAAGATCTGACTCACTCCTTCTGGACCCTTCAATCACTACCTTACTCTGGCCCCAGCCTTGGCACTGAGTTGTGGGAGACCATGGGAACCTTCTGGCACTGAGCGCTGGGCCCCTGGGTGGGGTTTTCTGTCCTCGCGGTCCTGGGCAGGTTTCCCAGGAGTTATGGAGTTGGGGAACCCCTGAGCCCTGGGGGGAGAAAGGCCTGACAGCAGTGCTGGGGAATGCCAGGGCAGGGCAGGTTGGGCCCGGCTTGCAAAAGGACCTGCCCCTGTTTTTTGTTTTTTTTCCCTGTGTAGGTGCCTTTCTTACACCTAGACACCCCCACCCACCCCCTTTCCTCCGCCTCTGGCCAGAAACTTCCTTTCTGGCTGCTGGCAGGTAGGTCCCTTCTTGCCAGGAATGTGCATATCCTGCTGGGCCCCTACTCCAAACACACCTCTTCCTTGGGGGGGAGGGAAGCAGGGGGACTTGGGGGGCTTCCTTTGATCCAGTAATTCCCTAAATGTTTGCTGAGCCCCTACTCTGTCTGGGCAGGTACCAAGCTGGGCACTGGAGTGCCCAAGCAGTGAAGGCTGGGGTTTGCTGTCCGGACCTCACATTGTGGGAGGAGGAGAGACAGATAAGATATCGCATAGTGAGAGGAGGGTGGGAGCAGGGTGTCTGTTCTACAAGAGAGGTGTGAGGTACAAGGGGAGGGAAGGTCATCTCCCCAAGACGGCTTCCCTGCTCCGCCTCACCTGGAGCTGGACTGGCCTTACCTGCATCCTCACCCATCGCTGCCCCACTGCCGTGGTGGCTTTTCTGTCTCTCCAGCCGAAATGCAAGCCCCTCCACCCTGTCCCCAAGCAGGCACAATGTCTACTTTTCTAATAGCCCAAACTGCAACATAAGCATTTCTCCCATCCAAGGAGCTCGGCAGTTTCCCCGTCATGATCTTCCAACTCTCCCGGCTTCCCAGACCAAGGCAGGGCAGGCACCATTTGGGACAGGATTCCGGGACTCCTTTGGCTGGAATGCCTTCCTCCCACTGGGTTCCAGAACTCACCCGGGAACCCAGGGCAAGGAACTCGGCCTCCCAGGGCAGATCATGGGTCGGAGTGGGAAAGGCTTTGGAACTTGCCGGCGGTGATGGGATTCTGGGGGACTTAATTAAGCTCTTGGAGCCTCAGTTTTCTTACGGGTAAAGTAGGTCAGTAATACCCATGTGGAGCCCTTTGGGGCGTTGAATGGGAGAGCAGATGTGAAGTACCTAGCACAGTGCCTGGCACATGGTAGCTCTGACCAAGGGGTGGCTTTTATTATTAGAGTCCCAGCACTGCCAGGCCACACGATGGACCAAATACTGGAAGTGCTCGAGTGCCATCCTCCATTTTATGGAGTGGGAAGAAGTAGCCCCGAGAGAAGAAGCAACTTGACCGAGGGTGCACAGCTAGTTCGTGTTAGGGCAGGGACTAAATTTTGGCGCCTCTAACCCCCAATGTAAGAGTGGGGCTTGAGCCTCTGCTGGGGGGGGGGGGGGAGAGAAGGGCATGGGAGGTCCTGCTGATTTCCCCCTCCCTCCTTCACAAGCTCAGGTATGGCCCACCCCTCTGCCCTTGACCTTGGAATGTGCCATTTTCTCCTCTCCCTGGCCTCCTAAGGTGCTGGTGGAGACAAATAAAAACGGGAGGGATAGTTCCCAGAACACAGAGGAGGACAAATAGCTGGTAGCACCACCCTCTCCAAAAAGAGAGACTTCGATGGTTTGAAACCCTAGCTTCATCGCCTCATGGAATACACGTCTGGCAGCCAGTCTCAGATCCATTCGGTACCTACCCTTGGATGGATCATCTCAAAAAAGCAAAAAAGAAGCTTCCCTTGAGCCTGGAGTTGCTGGCTCTTTCAGCATCGCCTTCCTGGATTCTCTACAGACAGGAAAATGCACAGCCCTTCCCTCTGCCCGTCCCACGCTGGGATCAGAGCAGGAAGTGTCTTTACTCCAAACCTGCGCAGTGGTGATGCAGTGGCGGCGGCGCTGAGCGGGCCCCACGTGGAGCCTGGACTCGGGGCACACCTGAGCTGGAAATCAAGAGCTCTTAGCACAAAAGGGGCACACTGGGCAAGGGCTGCAGGGGCAGGACCCTGGAGTCAAAGCTTCGGTGCCTCCGGGGAGCCATCCTGGCCTGGGCCTGGCCATGCCCTCGCTCCGCATCCCAGGACTCGCACTAACCCTCCGTGGGGTTTTTGCCTTTGCTGGACTGCCCTCTCTCCAGTGCAGCCTTGCATCTTTCCTTCCCTAGCCCTGGCCATGGCCATTGCCACGTGACCTGTGCCCCAATCCCAGCAGCTCTGCCCACCTTCCCAGGCCCCTTCCTCTGCCCAGCTGGAGCCTGCCAAGCTGGACCTGAGGGTGAGTGGGACCATTGGTCACGCAGGACAGGACTGAGTGATATTTTCTCTCCCACTTGGAGTTTCTGATGGCACCTGGGCTATCATGCAAAGGCAGGATGGCGGGGGCAGGGGGATGGCGAGATGGTGTGTTTTCCTCAGACAGTAACTGAGTGGAGTGCATTTGTTCAAGGTAGGCAGGGTTACCCAGAATTCCCACCACAGTGCAGGAGACCTGATGGCAGGGTGGCTCAGGGGATGGAGACAAGGACTCCTCTTCATCCACAAGCATTGTGGAGCTTCGTGTGTGCGGTGGCCCTGTGAGGGTGGCTGGCTTGAACTGGGAGAGTTGGAAATGGATCGAGTGCCCCAGCACGCATCTTTCGGAGACTGGAGGCAGGCTCTGGTCCTGACACCCCAGCCCAGCTGGACAGGATGCCTGTGATGGCCCCTGGAGAGCCCTCTGGAGGGCTGGGCTGCGTGAAGGGACACTGGAGGGTGGATGGGTGAGGGGGCTTCTGTTCTTGTTTCCTTAACTGGCAGCCAAGCCCACACTTCCAGGAGACCCAGGCCTAGAGAAGTTGGTCCAAAAGAGGGTAGCAGTGTGCTTCCTTCAAGGGTTCCTGGGGCAGACGCACCCTGCAAGGAAAGGGCGCTTTCAGCTGGGGAGGGATTTGGGGAGATGGGGATGTTGGCATTTGCAGATTTGCAGGACACGGAGGGAGGGCAAGTGTGAGGGAGGGGCAAGTGGCGGCTCCTGTGAGCGCTTGGGGAGGAGCGTGGAGACCTCCCTAGCTTCCGGAGGCTTGCGCCTCTCTAGTTGGGAATCGTGGCAGGATGGGAGTCTGAAGGTCGTGGAGGTGTTGAGGGTGCAGTTGGTCCACGGGGGAGAATCCTCCTTTCAGAAGCCTCTGGCTTCCGGGACCTGTTCTCCCCAACTGCGCGCACTGGCTCTGGGCTGCTAGCGGGCCAGCATTTCCCTGCGCGTCAGGGCGATTGGCAGGAGCTCCTAGATCTCTGACACCTGAGCACCCCCTCCCCCCACCCCCGCTGCCAGGAGGAGGTGTCCTCGCAGGCGGACTCCGCCCAGTGCCTGGGTCCAGGGACGCTGGAAGAGGGGCGGCACGGCCGGCATGGCCTCCGCCTTGTAGCCACATGGAGGGTTCCCACCCGTGTGCTGCCCTCCTCGCGCTGCGGGGGTAACTTCTCGGGTGTGTGGGTTTCGGGTCTGGGACTCTCACCGGTGAGGGGCAAAGCGCTCTGTCCCAACTTCCTCATTCCCTCTGCGGCCTTGGGCATGGCCTCTTCTCCCTGGGCCTCGCTTTCCCTAACTGTACAGTTGGTGAGGGAGCAGCCGTGCGCCCCCTCCCTGGCCTCCCGGGCCTCCCCTTCCCGCAGCGAAGGTGGGGCTTCTGGGAGGAGAGACCCGAAGGTCTCAGCGCTCTTCCCCTTTGTTTCACCGCGGCCAGGGCCCTCCGCTCTGTCCCCAGAGGGCGCGGGCGGGCGACCCCACGGCCCACGCAGGTCTCCTCCTTCCCAATTAGGCAGCGCGGCCTGATTAAAGGGGCGCTCCCGACCCCTCCCTCCCGATCCCCATCGAAGAGATTTCCCTTCATCGGAATCTCACATCCTCCAGAAATTAATTTGATGCCTCTTGTTATCAATTAAATGAATCTCGTTGGGAGAGAGAGCTCAGCCAGGCGGCTTCGCTCGGCCCTTGTGTTGGCGGTGTAGCGCGCTCCCCCCTGCCACCAGGACAGCCTAGCTTCGCCCCTCCCCATTTCTCATTTTCTGCCTGGCTGTTAATTTTACATGTTTTCTAATATAAAAACCACTGCTATGGGCCCCTTTTCCCAGTCGACTTGGTTGAAGACCCATGGGCTGGGCAATGCCTTCCATTCACCCTTTTCTGAGCTTGGGGGGGCGGGGGGCTTCTTGTCCCCTGGGCCCTGTGTGATCCTTCCTTAAATCAACAAAGCCTCACCCTTTGGGAATTTGGCCCTGACCCTGACCCTGACCCTGAGGGCTGCAGGGGGTGCTGGTGAGAAACCTGGAGAGCAGGATTGGGGGAGGCAAGTCTGGGGACAGACTCCAAACAGGCCCCCCCCCTTCACATAATACACCCTTGCCCGGGAAGGAGCACTGGAGGACAGGCTAGGGACCTGTCAGCCACCAGGATCTTTGTGAAAGTTCTCTCTTTTCTGGAGGAGACATTTAGGAGCTGTTGCCCCTACCAGGGCTGATCAGTTCCAGGGTGCGGAGAGGGCCCAGGTGTGTGGTGCCTCCTAGCTACCTAGCAGCCAGCTCAGGCGTCTGCAGAAATAAGCCCTCAGCATCTCCAAGGCCACTTGGGAGCCCAGACTCTGCCTCCCGCATGGAAGATGGAGGAGGAAGGTTCTAGAAGACATTCCAATCTGGGAAGAGATGGTGGCAGGTACAGAGTAGAACTAGGTGGTCAGCAGACCCTGAGTGAGGGACCGTGTTTTGCCAGGTCACATACCTCCTTGTTCCAATAGTGACACTGACTCTCGTTTGACAGGTGAAGGAGCCAGGCCCAAAGAGGCGATCTACCTTGTCCAGGGTCACCAGCCAACTGGAACCCGCCCCTCGGGAATGCTGGCCGTAGGGCTGAGGTCACAAATTGACTAAGTTCACCCCGTATGCATTTACAACGGTGAATTTCACACAAATATCCCCAGTTGGCTCTTTTTTTATTTTTATTTTTTTAAAATATATTTCTGTATTGATTTTAGAGAGGAAGGGAGGAGAGAGAGATAGAAACATCAATGATGAGAGAGAACCATTGATCGGCTGCCTCCTGCATGCCCCCTACTGGGGATCAAGCCCACAACCCAGGCATGTGCCCTTGGCCGGAATCGAACCCGGGACCCCTCAGTCCGCAGGCCGATGCTCTATCCACTGAGCCAAACCGGCTAGGGCTTGGCTCTTTTTTTAAAAAATCCAAACCCTTTCAACACCAAACCTACATTTCTGTGTGGTTACAGATAGACTGGGATGAGTGCCCCCCACTTCTCCCGAGGCCTCCTAGGTGACCAGCCTGGCCCCTTGGGCATTATGGCTAGCCACTCCGCCATGGAGACTTCACCTGTCGAATGTGGGGTCTGTACAAGAGCTCGGAGGAGGCCTTTAAGGATGTCCCTGACCCAATCTGATCCTCACACTGCTTCTTAAGAACTGATGGTGTTCTCTAGTTTTTCCTGCTTTTTACCATGGAAAGAATTATAGGGCCTTGTGTCTCGAGGGGCCTGATCTAAGCTGAAACCAGCCCATCCCTGCCCAAATGAACTCCTCTAGTCTACCCCCAAACTTATGTACTTGGAGGGTGAGGGAGACTTTGTTCTAAGGATAGAATCACAGGTTGGGACTGGGG
>NW_005872326.1:27352-34271 GCF_000147115.1 Myotis lucifugus | reverse complement strand
AAGCAGGGACTAATTAGAAGCTTAATTAGACACTTAGAAGGCTCTTATGTTTACTTTCTTAATGAGATGGAGTGGGATCTTTGGTTCTTTTTCTTTTTTTTTTTTTTTTCTTATTGTTAATTTTTCCTTTTGGTCATTGTACTGGGAAGGAGTATTGAGGGAGGCCACCTTGCTAGGGCCTGGTAGGAGCATTTTGGAGCTGGGGCCAGTGAAAAGTGAACTAAGTGATGGAGGTGGTGAGGAAAGGTTCAGATTCCAGGGAAATTCCAGAGTGACCACCCTCAGGGCTTTGCCACCTCTGAGGGGTGAGGAGAGCACTGGTTTGGGAGTTGGAAGACCGCAGGTTTCAGTTTGGCTCAGCCTCTTAGCAGCCAGGTGGCCTTGTCAAGACATCTTCAAAGTGTGGCTCCTTCTTCATCTGTCAAAGGGAGTTCCAGGTTGTGTGGAGAAGAGAGGAGGGGACAGGGTATGGAAAGGGACTGTCTAGGACTCAGAGTGGAATGACTGTTATTAGGAATAAAATATATTCACAAGTAGTGTGCTCAGGCTTCACTTCCTAATGACAGCTCAGAAGTCACCTCCTGCAGGAAGCCTTCCCAGAGTACTCCCATTCCTTCTAAGCACCCATAGACCCCCAGTGTCTATTTAACGTAATATTTATAAAGTTTGTATGTTGGGTAGGGCAGAGGTTCTCAACCCTAGCTGCACCTGAAGTTTAGAATTCTTGGAAAGCTTTTAAAACTATCCACTCCTGGGTCCCAATCTCCAAACAGTTCAATTTAATTGACCCAGGTTGGAGCATAGGTATGGGTATTTTTGTTGATGCTTGTTTGCCTGTGTATCTCTCTCCTCCACCAAATTGTAAAGCCGCCCCCCCCCCCCCAAAGCAAGGGCTGGATTTTATTCACCTTTCTATGCCCAAGGCCCCAGTACTCAGTATCAGTTGCAGGCAAAGGCCCCCCACCCAGCTGTGTGCCTTGTAAACTCATCCAGATTTGACAGGGTTTGTAGTGTTGGTCTTTGAGTGCCTTACGCAGGATCTGAGAATCTTCTGAAGGAGATGAGAATGGAATTAAATCTCTAAAAAGCTGAGTGGCTCGTGAGTCTTCTGGGATGTGGCCTATTGCTGAAGGGAGGGCAAAATTGGTACAAATTTTATGACATCAATTAGGGAATAAACGTATCAAGAGCCTTAAAACAATATGCAGTTCTGCCTTTCAAACATATGCTAAGTAAATAGAAATGCAGTGTGTTCTGTTCGCATAAGGGTGTTTATTGCCGTCATAGCAAAGACATAGGTAACAGTCTGGATGGCCAACTCCAGGGGGGTGGCTAAGTAAGTTCTGGAACATAGGGCCCATTCGAGCAACTCTGTGACCACTAAAAACTGCTGCTGAAAATATTTGATGTCATGTGGAAATGGTTATGATAGTAAGTGGTGAGTGGAAAAATAGGAAAATTCAAACCACGCACCGATTCTGACCCCAGTTTCACTTTTTCAGTGTTTATATGCCAAGAGAGTGAGAGTGGACTGACTGGAAGGGGCGGGGCCACAGGGCTGGCTCCCTGGGTGGTAGAATTATGGGCACTAATTGTTTTTTCTTTCATGTTTTTCTTCAAAAATTTCTACCAAGATGTTTTTTTTACTTTTGTGATTTAAAAATATAGTTATTTGAAACTTGGGAGAGAACCTGGAACAGACCTCGCAGGATGTGGCCCACCTCCCAGCACTGCTTGTTGTAGCCTCTGAGGCTGTCCTCACCCTGCTGCCTGCACTGAGCTCCTGAGGTTTTGTGCTAAGAAGAGGCCCTACATGGTCCCTAGGTCTGGGGCCGGTGGCTCCTAGACCAGTGGTTCTCAACCTTCTGGCCCTTTAAACACAGTTCCTCATGTTGTGACCCAACCATAAAATTATTTTCGTTGCTACTTCAAAACTGTAATGTTGCTACTGTAATGTAAATATCTGATATGCAGGATGGTCTTAGGCGACCCCTGTGAAAGGGTCGTTCGACCGCCAAAGGGGTCGTGACAGGGGTCGTGACCCACAGGTTGAGAACCGCTGTCCTAGAGTGTCATTTAGGGAGAATGTCAGGCAGCAGTGGGAGTACAGAGGAAGCTCAGGGTGTGAGCCTCTGACCCACCCCCACCCAAGGGAGCATCCCAAAGTACCAAGGAGGGCAGGGGGTGGAGAGGGATGAAGCTTCTTGGGAACTCAGGCAGGGAGCCCCCTCTGTTTGGGGAGAGGTGCCGCCGGCCTGCTCAGAGAGCCAAGTAGTCCTGTGACTCAGGACCCTGCTCTGGGTTGGGGTCCCATTGTGGAGCTGTAGAGACATTCTAACCCTTGGGGTCCTGCTTCATTTTCCTCGAGTGCTGAACCAAGGGCCAGGATCAGTGTTTACACCATAGCCCACTCAGAGTTGGGTCGAACAGGGTCTCCTGGGCCCCCGTAGTTAGAGCGACTAGCCTTCCCTGCACACCTTCACACGGTGTGTTTTATTGGACACCGCAGCGACCCTGAAAGGAAGGTATTGGTATTAGTATTTATTGGTATTAGCCCCAAATGACAAATAACGAATCCACCTGGTGACCTCACTGCTCAGCGCTCTCATCACAAAGGTAATTAGAGACCAGAGAAGGGTCAGCAGGTAGGATGGCAAGTGAGTGGCTGGCTAAGGAAGGCCAAGGCCAAGAGAGGCTCCTGCCTGACCCTCCCCTCACCTGGCAGCCTGAAGCCAGTGGGCCTTTGGGGCCTGAGCTGGGGGGGTTGGGGGCGGGCGGGGTGTCTCTGGGCCTTTGGATGACAGATTGGGAGGCATCCTTCAGTTACTTGTAACGCCAGTGCTTGTTGGTCCGAAAAGCCCTCGGCTGTATGTCCCTCGACACAAGTAAGGTCTGATCCAGGATAGCGAGAAAGAAAGGAAAAGAGAGAGAAAATATATGGCGAAGTCATGCTCTGTTCTCTGTGGTACCCACACGTGTGCCCTGAAAAAGTCTTGAAACTGGTGGCCTCGTGTGAAAACGAAGGGCGGTTGCATATGCTGTCTCCCCTGCATTCAGTGGACTCTGCCTGGCCAATACCTTCTTACCCTTCATTTCTAAGCGTAAATGCCATTTCCTCAAAAGAAGGCCTGCCCTGCCCCCCTCCCCCATTTAAATTAGAACTCTCTGTTTATTCTCTGTACTCATATTTGATACAATTTATTTTATTTGAGCTTATCTACTTACTGGTGTCCTTATTTGTCACCCCCCCCCCCACACACACACACACACACACACACAGACACTGAAACATAAGCTCCAGGACAGCAGGGCCTAGGTCCTGTTCCGTTCAGGTCTCTATACACACACAGCCTGGCACACTGTAGGTGCTTCAAGATTTATTGGACCAGTGAATGGATGAAGGGTCATTGCTGGTGAAATATGCTCCTGGCCAGCCATTGGAGAAGAGAGAAGAATGAGTTTGTTCACAGCCCAAACTCTATTAGTGGCTAAACTTTCAAAAAGACAAATGCTAGATTTACTCAGACAAAAAGGGGGCGGGGGGGGGAATAAGACCTCATTATTGCCAGTTGCCCACAGAGCATTTAGGACGTTACTGCACTGGCTTTTTAAAAAAACTGATTTGGGAGAGAGAGAGGAGAGGAGAGGAGAGGAGAGGAGAGAGAGAGAGAGAGAAACATTGATTTGTTGCTTCCCTTATTAATGCATTCATTGGTTGATTCTTGTATGTGCCCCCTGACCAGGGATCGAACCTGCAACCTTGGTGTATCAGGACAACACTCTGACCAACTGAGCTACCTGGCCAGGGCTGCACTGGCTTGAGTTTTGTAAGCCTGTGTAGGGCAGGGGTCCCGTTTAGACCAGCGGTTCTCAACCTGTGGGTCGTGACCCTTTGGGGGTCGAACGACCCTTTCACAGGGGTCGCCTAAGACCATCTGAAAACACATATATAATTACATACTGTTTTTGTGATTAATCACTATGCTTTAATTATGTTCAATTTGTAACAATGAAAATACATCCTGCATATCAGATCTTTACATTACGATTCATAACAGTAGCAACATTACAGTTATGAAGTTGCAACGAAAATAATGTTATGGTTGGGGGTCACCACAACATGAGGAACTGTATTCAAGGGTCGTGGCATTAGGAAGGTTGAGAACCACTGCTGTAGACAGATCTTCAGGGCTTGGCTTAATTACGCACTCAGTCCACGGTGAATGAATGAGTGGCCTTGGAGATGAGATGGCTCATCTGGTTTCGGCCACCAGGAGGCTCATAACTAGTCAATACTCCTCGTAGCCCTATTGCCTTGGGAACTTTTTTTTTTTAAATGACTGTTCTCAGGCTCACTGCAGACCTATTGAGTCAGAAACTCCAGGCCTGGGGCCCCGCCGTCTGTGTTAGAACAAGCTCTCCCAGGCGACCCTGATGCACTCAAGTTTGACGTTCTCAGGCTTAAAGTTTTAATCCATTTACTCTCCCTTCCTACCACCCATGATAATATATTTTAAGAATCTTTATCTGTCTTTCATGGCAGGCTGCTGCCCAGTCTTTTTTGAGGAGTTGATAGGGGTATACATTATAAATAGCTACATCTAGTCGCATTATCCCCAGTATCCAGAGGAGAAAAGCGGGCAGTTAACCTGGCCCAGGTCACTCAGCACTTAGGAGATAAAGCTGGGACCAGAGGCCGGGTTTCCAACTCCTAGTCTCACCTAGACTTTCCGGGCGCGTCCATCGATCATAGGCTTCTGAGGGCTGGACACAGTGTCTCCTTCCTTCAACTCAAACCACCATCACTGCTCCGGGTACAGGTAACCGGTAGTCACACCCTCACCCTCCAAGCTTCCCAAAGAACTGCGGGTGCGCCCCCTCCAGTGGCGCGCATGCACGTGCGCCCTGCTAGGCTCAGCCCCCAGAGCAGCGCTGGGGCTGCCCCTCCCCCTCCTTCGCGGTAAACTCCGGGCATCCATCAGTCTGTTAATTGCACTAATTAGAGATCGCGGAGGTGTTAATTGGAAAACCCTGGTATTGTGCCTGTTTGGGGAAGAAACCGTCAATAAAAATTAATTGATGAGTTGGCTGGGCCGGCAGCGCGGGTTCGCAGCGAGGCGCCGGGTGTCGTGGCAAATGTTAGGGCTCAGACTAAGCGATTGTTAATTAAAAAGCTACGGTAATTAATACTCTCTTACACCATATGGGCCCGCGGAAAAGGCACAAAGGTTTCTCCACGTGTAGGACTCCCCATCCCTTTCCCCCTCCCCCGAAAGCACCCTGGCCCTTGGGTCCTCCCTTTGGTCCCAAGGTAGGTGGAGCTGTCACTTCCGCCAGGGAGGCGACTGGGCGACCCAGAGGAGTTCCGAGGCGTCCCCCACGGTGCACCTTACGGGGTTCTTAGAAGGGCCAGGAGCCTCTGGGGAAGTGGGAGCCCCCAGCGGCCCGCAGACTCCCCCAGAGCGGAAGAGGCGGCTGTGGCTTTGACCCAGCTTCCTTCCTTCTAAAGGCCGGGCTCAAGGCCCTGGGGTGCCCTGGCTCCCGAAGGGGAACCCCGAGAGATGGGAGACTAGGACCTGCCTAAGGGCAGGATCAGAGCCCCAGACAGAAACCCTGGATCACCTGAAATAACTCCCGGGCAGCTGCTCTTCTCTGCCCCAAGCGTGGCTGCAAGAGGGGTCTGGGAAGGCTGGAGTGGGGAGTGAGGGCTTCCGTGCATTGAGCCCTAGAAAGACCTCCCAATCCCCCACGTACGCGTTGTATAAAGGAAGAAAGAACAGCCATTATCTTGGGAAAGGCAGTGACCTGCCCAGAGTCCTGCATCAGGCCCCGGAAACCAGGTAGTCCCATTCCCAGGGCTTCTCTCCTCCCTGTGGGTTTCAGCTGCTGTTTGCCGAGGAAATGGGTGACTGGGGGAGGAGCGTGTGGACAGAGGTGGAAGAGCAGAGTGAAGGGAGGAGGGGACTCCTGGAGGGTGCCCCCCTTACGGGGCAGGAAGCTCAAGTCTGCTCTCGCCTTTTGAGACCAGCTGTGACTCCGATGAACCCTCACTGGCTCCCTCCAGCCACTAGAACAGTCTGGCTTCATGTCCACGTGCTGGGCCAGGGGATTAAGAGACCGTCAAGACCACCTCTCCATGTAGAGACGGGGAAGTGGAGGCCCAGAGCAGGAGGAAGGCAGTGTGCACAGCTGGCTGTGGCCGAGCTCAGGCTGCCTGACGCCCAGGCCCCTGCCTTCTCCTCTAGCCAGGGTCCAGGTTCTCATGGACACGCTTCCTCCGCTACACCCCACATTCTTGTAGTTGCAGGGCATGGATATCAAGTCTTACCTCCAGCACCCCACCCACCCCAACCCTAGCAGGCTGGGCCCCAGGCACCGGAGCTGCTCACCCACAGTGCAGGGAACACCCCAGTGCTATTGCAACACCCTGTGGAGAGGTGAGCTGGAGGCTTGAGGCTGATGGTGTGCTCATTCTCAGAGGGCGAGCATCGAAGGGCAGAGGTGAGCGTTCCTTGCTGGTTTCAGTGGGTGTAAGTTCCCAGGAGGGGGGCAGAGCGTGCCCCGTGGGAATTAATGCCATTCATATACCCTGAGGAAATGACTTTTCAAATGCATATAATCTCAAGCATGCAAATGAGAGGCTTGCTTCACCCTGTTTAATATGAATGATTGGCCCTTGAATAGCTATTATTACACGCCACATTGCAGCAATTATGTTGTTCACTGGGTGTCGCTATGCCCCCCCCCCCCCCCCCCGCCCCCCCCCCATTAAAAAAAAAAAAAAAGAAAAAAAGGGACCCCCCTGCTTGCCTCCCCTTTAATTTTTCTCCCCTTCTCCAAAATTGCGGGTTGGGCTACAACTTTATGGGGGGTGTGTGTGTGTGGGAGTGGGCTGTGTGTGTGGGTATTAAAAGGGGGG
>NW_005872326.1:21386-27252 GCF_000147115.1 Myotis lucifugus | reverse complement strand
CAGGAAAGAACTGCTGGATTCTCTTTCCTTTCTCCTGTGCACACACACCCCTGAGGCTCTGGTCTTGTCCCCTGGGGCCCAGGAGTTCTCAGATCTCAGAGAAGCTAAGCTTGGAATCAGGGCAGGCAGCTGCTCTCCACCCCCCACAGGGCCAGTGTTGGGGGAGAGGGAGACTAGAGTATGCCCCTGCTGTCTCCCCACCCCCCTCTTGTAGCTGGGGCCCAGGCCCGAGTGGGGGAAGGTGCTCGGTAGGCTGCTGGGAGGGATCAGGGTGGGTGGTTGGGGAAAGGGGGGCTGGAGCCCTGTGCTCTGGCGGGTGGAGGATGGCGCCCACCCCATCCATCATTTGGCAGCCACTGGCCCTCTGGCTGACACGGCCATTAAGGCCTGAGACCGAGTGCTCAATCTCTTCCGAACCATCGCCCTCAACCTCGCCCCTGGCCCAGCTCCTCTGGCCCCAAGAGTGGGAGCAGCAGCTGGGGTGGGGGGACACACAAGAGAAATGTTCCTGGGGAACACACAGAGAAATGCACAGACACAGGACACTCCAGCAGCACAGGTTCACATAGGAAGCCACACGGAGACGCCTAGAGTCACAGAGGGAGAGGGGCCTTAAGAGCAGTGATGTGGGTGGCACATGTGAACTGGTGGGCTCCCCAGGGACCCTTAGCAGCTCTCTGTCCTGCCCCCCAGGACCCTCACTTCAACTGGGTTTGCTTCCAGCAGGGATAAAACAGAGCACGCGGCCCTCTGAGGGGGAAAGGATTCTCCTCGTGGTGCAAGGAGAGAATTTGGGGGCAGGAGAGAGAGGCTCCTGGGAGCTGCATTTTGAGGAGGAACTAGGGAAATAGTCCAATCTTTTCCAGTAGTTTCCCTAATTTGCTACCTGCAAGGCCTCTTGGGTTAGGGAGACCATGTGGTTGTGGGGGTCTGCTTCGGCCAACAGGGAGGGAAGAACACGGGCTGACTTTCACAGGCCCCACTAGCTGCTCCTGTGGCTTCTGCCCTTGACCTCTGTGTGACCTGGGCCAAGTCCATGACCTCTCTGAGCCTCAGGGTCGTCACCCTTACAAATAGGGCAGGCGAAGAAGGGGGTGATGGGAGCTTACCCTGCTAGGTGGTTTGTATGTGCTGTTTTATTTACTCCTTACAGGACTCTAGGAAATGGAGTTTTAGGGGGTTTAAGACGTGTGTGGGAGCCCTGGTTGGTGTGGCTCGGTTGAGTGTCGTCCTGTGCACCGAAAGGCCACCAGTTCGATTTCTGGTCAGGGCACATGCCCACATAGTGGGTTCAGTCCCCCGATCAGGGTTCATGCAGGAGGCAGTTGATCAGTGCTCCTCTCTCACATTGATGTTTCTCTCTTTCTCCTGTTCCCTTCCTTTCTCTCTCCTTCTCCCTTCCTCTCTCTCTGAAATCAATAAAAACATCTTAAAAAAAAAAAAGACGCGTTGAAGCCCTAGCCAGTTTGGCTCAGTGAATTGAGCGTTGGCCTGCCGACCAAAGGGTCCCTGGTTCAATTCCGATCAAGGGCACATGCCCGGGGTTGTGGACTCGATCCCCAGTACGGGGCCTGCAGGAGGCAGCCCATCAATGATTCTCTCTCATCATTGATGTTTCTATCTCTCCCTCTTCCTTCCTCTCTGAAATCAATAATATATATATATATATTTTAAAAGGATGTGTTGAAGATCAGGGGTGGATACCAGCCATCTCCTGTTTCACTAAAACCCATGTGCCTCTCAAGCCAACTTTGGGGGTCGTTGGAGACACCCCAGACTTTGAGAACAGCTCTGCATGTTCAGGTTCCCCATCGCAGTGTGGGTGCAAGCCCCTGAGGTAGCGGGACCTCCACAAGTTGCAGAAGGAAGTCCAGGCCTCCTCCTTCTCCTCACTGCCCTTGACCCTCTCTCTTTCTGGGAGGCAGTTGGAGTGGGAAAATGAGGGTATGGAATTCAGGCCTTGGCCCTTTGCCTCTGTAAATCCCCAAACTCTGGACCCTCCGCTTTCCCATCTGTCAGGTCAGGATGATGAACACTGTCACAGTCTTGTGATGAGGAATCATGGTGCCTGTGGAGACAATGTGACTGAGGGTCTACTTCTGGCCAGACCCTCGCCGCCAGCCTTAGAAGGGAAGGCGGAGAGGTGGACCGAGGCTGCCTCCACTGCACAGCTCCAAGCTGAGTCCCAGGAGGTGCTGGGCAAATGGCAGCCTTTTTGTTGTGGAGCAGATCTTGATGCGAACCTCAGTGCCCTCGGGAAAAGACTAGGGAGGCCCCTGCCCTGGGGAACTCCCTGCCTCCCTGCCCTGGGGAACTCCCGTCTGCAAGCACAATGGCCATTACAGGTGTTTGTGTCAAAGGAGGAGGGGAGATAGTGAGTCCCAGTGAATAGCTCATCTGCTTTTAAGTTCTTGCAGAACCCTCGCCCCTCCCTCCCATCCCCCCATGCCCTGGCCAGGAGGGAGAGGCCGGAATAGGTTTGGGGGGCAGCATCTCCCCCCTGCCCTGTAGAGGTCTTCTGGAAGTCGAGAAAAAGTTCAGGGAGGAGGGGCAGCTGCAGTCTGGGGCTGCTCCTTTTCCCAGCCTAGGGGAAGGGTGACACTGGGAGAGGTTGCACCCCAAGAGGGGTCCTAGGAGGAGGTGCCCCAGGCCTGGGGTGGGGTGTTAGGTGGGGGTGTTGAGGGACATGGTTGCTGCCCAGGGTAGAACCTGCACCTGCCCTACCCACTCAGCCCCTCCCCCATCTCTCCTCCCGCTCCAGGTCCCGCTAGAGCGACATGATGGTGGAATCTGCCTCGGAGACAATCAGGTCAGCTCCCTCTGGTCAGAACGGCGTGGGCAGCCTCTCCGGGCAGGCCGATGGCAGCGGTGGTGCCGGGGCTGCAGGCGCTGCTGGAGGCGGTGCGGGCAGGGACGCAGCTGCGGGCGCCGACAGCAACGGGGAGATGAGCCCTGCGGATCTGCTGCACTTCCAGCAGCAACAGGTAGGAGCTGGCACCCCTCCTCGGCCCCCGGGGACAGGGAGGGGGCACGCCAGGCCTCTTCCCGCTCCATCCTGGCCACTGGTGCCACTGCTCCGGGCCAGGCAGCTTCCCTTTAACAATCTTCGGAAGGTCCAGCTCCCAGGGACTCCCTCTGCGCCCTCCGTGCTAGTGGCCACCTTAACCAAGGGAGAGCTGGGCTTTCCAGAGAAAGAAGTAGGACTCGGGGTCCTGAGATCATAGCGCTTCAGACAGTCTCAGAAATGCCCACCGGGACAGACAGACTAGGGAAGCAGGCCTGAGTGTGCATCCTGGGTGGGCGGGCACCTGGGCCCTCCTGCCACTGGCTAAGCTAACAGGGTGGGGAGAAGATCCTCCCTTTAGAAGTGTGTCCACTGGGGAGAGGGGGCTGGGCACATAGGGGTATCTCCGCTTTATTTGTATTGTAAAATAACCCGCCCGCCCCCCCAATGTCTGCTTGGGCCCCTGACTCAAGCTGTGAAGAGATCAAACTTCCAGACACCAGAGGCCAGAGCAGCTGGGAAAAGGCCAAGAGCCAGAGGCAAAGGCACGCCTCCATTTTTAGGGCTCAGACTGGGCACCCCTGTCTGTATCCACTTTCCCTCTTTCCCTCCGTCATTCCCACTCTGAACTGCAGAGTTCAGGAGTTCAAGACCAGCCTTTCTGTGGATAGAGAGGCCCGAGGGTGGGGAGCCTGGTTGGGTGATGACAGAACCGGGGCTCCAGGTCCCAGCCCCACCCGGGAAACAGGGAGAATCGGGCTTGACAAGTTCACGAGAACCGGCCCAGCCAGCCCGGCCTGGAGAGCCTCCTTTTACTTGACTCCCTGCTTCTCGAATCACTGCTGGTGGCACTGGCCCTTAGGGGCTCTGCTGTGAATAAGGAAAATTCAGGTCCAGCCTGCCCCTCCCCACTGGGCTCCCACCCCTGCCTGATGGCCTTAAGTGCGTGCCTGCCCTCATGCTGGCTCCCAGGTTCACCCTGGGGCTCCTCCTCCCACTCCACAGCCCCTAGGGGGCCCTTTCCTCCCACATGCCTGGGAGCCGGAGGTCAGCCTGGAGCAGCCTGGTCAGACGCTGGGCACCCTGCATGGAGCCGGTCAGCCAGCACTGACACAGGAATGAAACAAACCCGGGTTCAGTCCGAGCCTGCTCCTTCGTGTGACCTTTGCCAAGTCCTGGGCCTCCCGAGCCTTGGCTTCCATGGGCTTTAGGATCAGATGCAGTTTAGGTGTGAAACCCCCGTCCCCAGGGGCTGCGTGGATGGGAACAGAACTAAGGGCTTTAGAAATCACTTCCTCTCACACGCAGTGGGGGCTGGAGTGGAAGGGCCGGTCTCCATTCCCCGGGGAGATGGGCCTTGGGAGTGTCCTGGCATCTCCCAAGCCTTCCTAAGCAGGATCTCTGGGGGAGAGACTCGGTGCCTGTGCCGTCTACTGGGGACAGAGGTCAAAGGGCAAAATCCTACCCTCCACCAAAATAATGACAAAACACACCCCACCACCAGGGCCACCCACTCCGTATGGCCAGCTTCCCCTCCCGCTCTTCTACGCAGAATGGGGGCTGAGGGGTGGGCAGGAGAAACGCTGAAACTGGGAATGTCTTTTAAAACGTTTTTAAAGTGAAGAGTGAGCACAGAAACTGGGTGGCGGGGGAGATGCGTGGGGTGGGGAAGCACTGTGTGTGCTGATCAGGTTTCTCCGCTCTGCACACGCATGTTTTACCCTCCGTGTTCCATGTTCCAGTTATTCCTGTTTGTTTTGGGGAATATCCCAAAGTCCTGGAAAATCCTATATCTGTTTCACAAATAAACTGGGGTGGAGATTTGGAGGCAGGCGGAGGGCTGTTTTATCCATTTGGGCTCACTACGGGCGTAGTGCCTGGGGCCAAGGAAAATATTTGAGACTTAAAAAGGTTTTGTTGGCTCCAAACTATGAAAAGAGACCTGCAAAATTAAAAATCCAAAATGTGCAATTAAATAAGATCCGTCTGTAGGCCCTGCTCCCACCCCCCAATATATGAGTGAGGTGTGGGGGAAGTTTCAGGGGTAACACTTTCTGGCCCCCCCACAACAAATGTTCCGATTTGTGGGCTAAACCAACCAGAGGAAAGAGAGCCTGGCCCAGTGGGCTCCTCCTCCCTCTGTCCCAACCAGGAAGTCCTTCAAGGACAAACAAATACCTGTGTCTCTCATTGGTTGTGTCCTTCAGTCATCTGCGGGGGGAGTGGATGTTATTATTCCCATTTCACAGGTGAGAGGGCAGCAAGAGGTGGCGCTGACTTGTCCATGCGACATGGGAAAGGCTGCAGCTAGACCTCGGGCCTCCCAGTTCCTAGTTCAGGGTTCAGCACAGCCTCCCTTTTGCTCCTGCCACTCACACAGTCTCCTGTAGGAGATGGAGGGAGCAAGGCCTGCAACATAGTAGGTGCTAAATAAACGTCTATTGATGCATGATTGAGAGCACTCCATTCTCAACCTAAAAGGTCTCTTAAAACAAACAAACAGAAGCAACACTGTCCACTGGCCCTAAGTAGCCACTCCAGAGGAAGGAGGTTGGGGGGAGGGGGTGTCTGTGGGCGTTGCACTGGTCTGTCCTCTCTCCCTCTGTCCTTCTGTCTGTTGGTCCCTGTCCCTCCGCTCTGGGTAAACAAACCCTGGAAATGCAAGCTTGGCCTTTGGGAATAATGAGTTGACAGAGGGGAGAGAGAGAGATAAACAGGGCGAGTCAGAAGTCAGACTGGTGACAGGACTTTAAGCTGAAACAAACAGTGCTGAAGAGGGCAGCCACGTCACTTCGGAATAAGAGCAGACGCCTGTTTCCATGCAAAAGCAGGCCGGAGCTTGTTTAAACAGAGGCCCGGGGT
>NW_005872326.1:8438-20905 GCF_000147115.1 Myotis lucifugus | reverse complement strand
CCCGGGGTTTCCCTTGCCATGGTTTTTTTTTTGCAGGGTTGCCCTTGCGTTTTTTCCCTAATTCTGACCCCCTGGGGGTGAAAATGTTAAATAAATGTTCATACGGGGGCCTGCACAGATCCCTCTGGTAGGGACCAGTAAAGAGCTGGGAGAATGTGTCCCAGCTTTTGGGGGGTGGAGGTTCTGGGGAGTTCTTGGGGGCCAGACTGGGCACTCTGGCCCAGGCGAGCAGGAGTTGGGCAGGAGGGCTGAGCAGGCCCAGTGGGGGCCGGCGGAGCTCCTGGCCCCCGCACTGAAAGGCGTCCTGGGCCTCCAGAGCTGCACTCCTATTGTCCTCAGGTTGTGGGGGTGACAGGTCAGCGAGGGTCACAGGAGGGTTGCTTAGCTTCTGGGAACTCCCCCCGCAGTTGCTGTGGCACCCGGGGCCAAATCCCCCCCTGTGCCCATCCTGGGGGGAGATTCAAAAGGGTTGGGGCGGGGGGGGGGGGGGGAGAGCTGCACTTTAATGGGCTTTTAACTCACCCCCCTCCAAAGAGATGGGGGGTGTCAGGGAATTGGGCAGGGGGGAAACGAAGAATGGAAGAGATTTCTGTTTTCCTTCTCCATCTGGCTCTCCTCTGCCCAAGCTACTTAGCTCACACACACTGTCTACAGTTGTCTTTTTAGGTCTGGGGCCCACTTTTTCAGTTTGTGGGACTCCCACCCTCATGCCAGATGCTGCTCTTTCGAATGTGGTCCTACACCTTTCCTTTTCTTTCCTTCCCATGGAACGAGTCCCTTCCCCAGGAGGTGCTGAGGGCCTGGAGGGAGTGTTGGGGCCCAGACTCCCCAGAGGGGAGATCAGAAACTTCATGTCAGTGAAGTCCCCTACCCTCTGGGCAGCTGCAGGGTCATGCTTAGAAAGAATTGGGGGGAGTAGGGGGCAGGTGAGTGAGGGGCCGGGCTTCGAGAGGACCAGCAGGGGAGAGAGCTGTAACCGCCCCCCCCTCTTCTTGTACCATCCTGGGTTACTCAGCCAATGGCCACTGTTTCCTGTGTCTGCCTCCCAGTCCAAGGAAAAGGGAGGTCCCCCTAGGAGGGAGCTCCAGTGAGGGGGCGGGTAGAGGAGAGGGCCCAAGGCTGGGAAAGGGTTCCCAGGCCCCTGCTCTTTTGGGACCAGAAAAGCCAACCACTCTACCAGCCTCCCTTCCGGTATGACTTTTCTCTCCTCCCTCACCCCCTTTCATGCCAACGTTTTTTATCCTTACTGTCAGGAGTTTGGGGCCGGGGAAGCGGGGATGGATGTTTCCCCTTCTGAGGGTGAAGGTTGACCTGGGGAGGACCGCACTCGAAAGCACCCTCTCAGTGGGTGGTTTTCTCCTAGGGGAGCACCTCTATTCTGAGAAGGGAATGGCGTGCCCCCCACAGCCCCACTCCAAACCCTACCCCTGCAGAAGTGGCCAGTGTGAGGGCAGGAGCCGGGCTCATGGTGGCTCTGAACCCAGACTTCCTTACACCCCACTTCCTGAGGACTCCACAGACAGGACCACCGTCTGGGGGTGCAGGGCTCCCTGCCACCACCGCCCACACTCAGGCCCTGCCTCTTCCAGCACCCACACCAGCTGGTCTCGGCCCAGAGGAGCTGCATGGGCCGCCCTGGTGGCCCCGGGTGCTAAGGCCCCCACGGGGGCGCAGGGCAGGGAGAGGGAAAAGGGGCCTCTCGGAGGAGCGCCCTCCCCCTTTCAGTGCTGTGGGGTCCATGGTGTGTTCTCATCTCTGGGCGGCAGAGGCACGGCCCTGCCCAAGGAGGCGTTTCCGGGGCCTGGCGGGGAAGGGGCCCCGCAAGCAGGCTGCACCCAGACCTGCCTCTCCCACCCACGTGGGCCTGTCGGTGTCTGTGCGTTGCTGGTTTTCATTTTAATGGTTCTAATTTGAGAATGCGCCAATGTCATTTTTACGAGGTTGGTGTAAAAAAAATTTACAGCCTTTTCCAAAAAGCTTTTTTTTTTTTTCCAAGGGAAAAAGGTGTAGAATCACTTCGGGGGTTTTATGGTCTGCACTCCCCCACTCTCTGCCCCCCTCCTCTGTGTAATTTCATTTTTATGTCTCTTTGCTGGAGGACAAAGCCTGGCTGGTGGAGGACCTGGGTCTCCCCATGGTCAGTACCCTTCCTGGTTGGGACTACTGACCTCTGACCTTTCTCCCCGCACCCCTTGCCTCTACTCTGGTTCCCTCCACTCTCTGTTCCCTGGAGGAGTTGCATTTCAGTGAGTGAATGGAGAGATGTTTCTTGTTTAATTCAGATCACCAAGTACTTATTATTAGGCACCGACTGTTTACTAACTGCAGGTTAGGAAATTCTATCACTTCCTTAGTTCCTTATATTCGCTTGCTTAAAAGCCTCCAGCAATTTTTCCTCAAGTGTAGAATTAAATAAAAAACCATTGTCCCTGCCTGGCCAGAGTAGCTCCGTTAGTCGAGCATCGTCCTGGCCGCCAGTTCTATTCCTGGTCAGGGCATATGCCTGGATTTCGGGTTCGATCCCCAGTTGGTCGGTCGGGGCACTTGGGGGGGTGGGGGGGCAGCCGAAGTTTCTCTCTTTCTCTTCTTCCCTTCCTTCCTCTCTGTAGGCATGTCCTTGGGTGAGGATTAAAAAAACACACCATTGTCCCTGTGTGATCTGGCCCCTGCTCATCTGGGACTCTCAGGCCGGTTGGCTCAGCCACACTGACCATGCATGAGGCACCTCCAAGCTCATAACACCTCAGGACTTGCACCAGCTCCTCCCTGCACCGCACACCCTCTCCTGGGACAGTTGCCTCCTCATTCTCAATGGCTCCTCACCGAGGCCTGCCCTGGCCACACAACCCAGGAGCCAGCCAGCCTCTGTGCTGCGCACCACCATCTCATGGCTCGCTTGCTTCCCTGTTAGTGTCTGTCTCACCCCATGAGAATGGAGCCCCTTAAAGCAAACACCATGAGCCCACAGTGTCTAGGACCAGTGCCCTCTGGGGCTTCATAAATATTTGCTGAGTGACTGATAAGTGAACAGAATGTTATACTGTGGCCCTGGGGGGACAGGTTTGGGATGGGCCAGCACCCCAAACACCTCCCCGATGCCCCCTCCCCCAAATCTAGCCAGACCCTAGTTGAAATTATCAAGACAATTAGATCCCAATTTTGCCAAAGTTAGCTGGGTGCAGACAAAAGAAGTGTTTGGGGTTTGTTTATTTTGGCTACGCCTCACCACACTCCAAATTAAACCAGAATTTGTTGTGGGGGGAGGGGGTCCTCCATCCTATCTGGCCAGCTCTTGGCTGCAGAGCCCCATGTCGGACCCAGGGGGTCCAGGGCCTGTGTCCGCCGCTGTGTGACTCCGGGCATGTCACTGCCCTGGCCGTCCATTTCCTCGTCTGTCACGGCAGCTAGGTCAGCGCTTCGTAAACCTTTTTGCTTGAGATCTACAGTGAGAACTGCATTTTACTCGGACGCCCAGCACACACATTGTCACGAAACAATGTTCATGCTCACCCAGTAAGTCTAATTTTTAAAAAGTGTATGTGTATGTGCATTTTCCCCTCATTTTTTGACCCACTACATTGATATGACGACCCACCATTCGATCATGACCAGCGGTTTGGACAACACTGGCCCAGATTCCCTCTAACGCGTCCAGCTCTCCAGGCTGCGGTTTGTGCTCCTGCCTCTCCATTCTCAGAGCTCAGCCCTTCAAGCCTGTCTCCGTGAGCACCAGCCGCCTCCCACCCTCCTAAACACACGCGTAGTGGGACTGGGACCCAGCACAGAGCCGCAATCCTTCAGCCTCGAGAACAGCCCTGCACCTGGCTTCTGCAGAGAGCTGCCTGCCCCCCCCCCCTTCCCGAATTCTCAGAGGCAGAAATGAGGGGGTGGTCTCCTACTGGAGATGACAGACCCTCCTGTCTCAACACTTGTTTTTCTTTTCATGGCAGCTCCCTGTGGCCCTCAAAGCTCTAGCTTCGTTCCCTTCCATCCCAGCCGCCCTCCCTGGATGCCATCCGTTATAAGCCATTTGTTCCTAATTGTGGAGATCCTGCTAATGACTTCTGAATGGGCGATGGGGGGAGGAGAGTTCAGCTTCATTAGCGAGACGGAGTTCTTAGCTTGAGGGGAAATGGGGGTGGCGTAGGCTGGGAGCGGGTTTGGTTAGCTAGTCCTTCAGGGTGGCAGAGGACAAATGACCAGGAGCTGCCTGGGAAGGCAAAAGATAAATTAAGTGACAATAAGTTAATGTCCGTTCGGGACCGCTGGGTGCCAGGCACTGTGCTAAGTGCTCCATGTTCATTGTCTCATACACTCTTCACAGCAACCCTGTGCGCTAAGTACAGGCTTATCCCTACGTGGCAGAGCAAGAGTGGGGGCTCAGAGAGGACAAGTGACAGCCAAGGTCACTCAGTATGTGGGGGAGCCAGGATCTGGGTGCAGATCTCTGACCGGGGTCCATGCACCCGATAGTAGACCATCTTGCCTCCCTAGGGGGACACTAGACCTTACTCCCCAAACCACAGAACTGGGCATTTGGTTTGCAGTGCAGCGGGTGGAGGCAGGAGAAAAATGAGGTTTAAGAAGCCAAATGGCTCCCAGTTTATCTTTTTCTTTTTTACTTACTGATTTTAGAGAGAAACATAAATTTGTTGTTCCACTTATTTATGCGCTCATTGGTTGATGCTTGTATGTGCCCTGACCCGGGATTGAACCCATCACCTTGGCATATGGGGACGATGCTCTCACCAACTGAACTACCTTGCCAT
The DNA here is from genome assembly GCF_000147115.1 of Myotis lucifugus. Classification (NCBI taxonomy): domain Eukaryota; kingdom Metazoa; phylum Chordata; class Mammalia; order Chiroptera; family Vespertilionidae; genus Myotis; species Myotis lucifugus. The sequence goes on along the minus strand of NW_005872326.1, from coordinate 16,136 downwards.
GGCTCCCAGTTTCTGCCCTGAGCCCCCTCTTCCTCCTTTTTCCCAGATTTTCCACCATGGCTTCTCCCTGGTGTGGCATTCTAAATGCCTTTTCCCGCCGGAGGCCATGTCCAGGTATCCATGGCCCCACGGAAGGGAAACCGAGCCCCCCTTTCTCCTAGAGCAGCGGTTCTCAACCTGTGGGTCGCGACCCCTTTGGCGGTCGAACGACCCTTTCACAGGGGTCGCCTAAGACCATCCTGCATATCAGATATTTACATTACGATTCATAACAGTAGCAACATGACAATTATGAAGTAGCAACGAAAATAATTTTATGGTTGGGTCACAACATGAGGAACTGTACTTAAAGGGCCAGAAGGTTGAGAACCACTGTTAGAGATTCCTTTCTTGGTCTTCCCTCCCCACCTCAACCAGCTTCTCCCCTTCACACCCGGACCGCTGAAACACTAGCCTGGCTGGGGGAGGGGAGGCCGAGTCTCAGGCCTCACCAGACAGACTGCAGGAGATCCCAGGGCCCCTCTGGGTGTGGGGGCTGGGCAGGCAGAGGTGTTTGGACTCTGCTTCCTGGCGGTGGGACCTTGGGTTTCAGTTTCCTTGTCTGCAGGGGAGACAGTGACACCTGCCCTGCCCAGCTCAAGGTTGTGGAGCTTCAGCTAAATGTTCGTAGAAGGGCTTTGAAACCACCAGGCACTGTCCAAATGCCAGCTCCCAAGCTCCGTGTCAGCCTGTGCCTGCCTCCCACGTTCAGCCTGGACTAAAGTGACTTTCACCAGCGTTTCTGCCGCGCGCTGGAGGCTGGGGCTCACAGATACAGCGGACACCTGTGCTTCAGGGAGGCTGCACCCTGGTTGGCGTCATCAGAGGCAGTGGGGCTGACCCTAGCGGTTTGACTCGGTGGATAGCGTGTTGGCCTGCAGACCGAAGGGTCCCAGGTTGGATTCCAGTCAAGGGCACGTCTGGTTGCAGGCTCCTCCCCGGCCCAGCCCTGGCCCTGGTCAGGGAACGTGCAGGAAGCAACCAATTGATGTGTTTCATCGATGTTTCTCTCTGTCTTTCCCTCTCTTTTCCACTCTCTCTAAAATCAGTGAAAAAATATCCTTGAGTGAGGATTTAAAAAAAAAAAAGGTGGGGAAAGTGGGGCTGGATCTGTTGTTGGGGGGAGCCTTCATTTCCCACATCCCTGGGAGGTGGGCAGGCCAGGGACGAATCAGACCCCAGTGCCAGCAGCCAGTGTGGACGCCGACCCCTGTGCATCAGGGTGGGTGTGACTCGGGTGGTGTTTTACAGAATCTCAGTCCTATGGATCCCCCGGGTGGCTGCCTGGAGGAGGGCGTCCTGGTGGAGGTCTGGGCGTGTGCTGAGGACAGTGGCAGAAGCGGAGCAGTAGTGGGTGCCCTGAGCCGGCAATGACATGCCCCAGCCACCAAGGGAGGGCAGCTTGGACCCAAGCCCGGGGTCTGCCCATGACCCCCACACCTGCCTGGGTGCCTGCAGGTGATGTTTAGGTGGTATCCAAATCACCCTAACCTGGGTCAGGGCATATTACATCACCTTGTGTAGGTCACCATCGCCTCGCCACCTCCAATCGCAGGGGAGCCATGAACATGAGTGAAGGAAGGAAAGAAAGAGTGAATGAGTGAAGGAAGGAAGGAAAGAATGAATGAATGAGTGAAATGTCTGGAGGAGTTCCGGCCCTGATGACCTGAGGGCCTCTCCTACTACTGCCCCCAACACAACTCGACGTTCTGCCCCCGGGAATGGCTAGGTCCCCCGACTCGCAGGGTCACTGTGCTCAGGACACCCTCCAGGACCCTGGCCAGTGCCGCCACCTCCCCAGGCTTCCCCAGGCAGAGGCCTTCTCTGGGCTCTGGTCCCGGGGCCACCTCCACTTCAGTCTCTGACAGGCAGCTGTCGTCACAGCACCCAGCTGGCAGCCCTGGGCTGGGCCATGTGCTGTGTCTGTCTCCAGCGTCTAGCATGGTCCCTGGCACACAGCTGGCGCTCAGTAAATGGGAAGGAAGAGGGAGAAGTCAGGAGGGACCCCCTTGGCCAGGCCTCGGTCTAAATGGGAGGCCCTGGGGAAGAAAGGCCCCGAGTGCGAGGGGGCTGGAGGGGGAGTGAAGGGCCTGTCACAGGGCTGGCTCACAGGAATGAGATTGCAAGCCCATGTCATTTTTTCCTGTAAATCTTGTAATTTCATGCTCCAGGGGACCACAGAGTAAGAGAGTCAGTGGGGAGTAAATCCAACTCCCTGGCCACTCCCCCTACCAGGAGACCGAGTGAGTCTCCCCCCAACTTCCCCTGGGAACCCCTCCCCGGACCGGGGTGCCCGGACTTCCTGGGAGCTCCTCTGAGCAATCCTCTTCCCCCACCTTGGACCCCTCTACCCTCCACCTTTGAAGGACAAAGAGCATTTGTCCAACCTATGGCATTAGAGCTGGAGGGGTCTAACAGCGAGGCCTGCAGGGGCAGGGGCTCCTTCCTGATGATCCGTGGCCCCTCCCTTCCCCTCCCTGCCCTGCCCAAACCCCGTTTCACAGCCTCAGGGAGCCTTTGCCCCCGGAAGGTCAGACTTCCACTTTCAGAAGTGACTCTGGAAGAGAAGAAACCCCAGGGAAGAGACAGGTGCGGGAGGCCAGATCTGGGGGGCGGTTGAGGAGCACGCCTGTCTGAACCCCAGGTTTGCTGGGGGACACATTCCCATAGATACACCAGTGTATTTTGATGCCATCCTAAGGTAAACTGGGTTCAGCCTCCAGGGAGGTAAACTGGGTTCAGCCTCGGGGGAGGCTCCGCGCTGGCTGCAGGATGAAAGGCTGCGAGGGGGTGTACATGTGCTTGGTGCACAGCGGCCGCCAGGGAAGTGTGTGCGGAGGGGCCTGTGCATACGCGTGTGTCCCTGTCCCCCTCAGGGTCTTGTCTGCCGGTGCTAGTGCTGGGGTAGGAGAGTGAGGACAGACAGGTGTGTGTATGTGTGTGTGTGTGTGTGTGTGTGTGTGTGTGCAGGGGTGAGTGAGCCACAGGTGGGCACGTGTCAGTGAAGAGGTGCGCCGGGCACGAGACTGTGTGGGAGAGGCTGAAGGCGGTGAGGGAGGGAACTGAGAGATTCATGAGAAGGGAAGGGGCAGACGCTTGGCGAATGCCAACAAAGGAAAGCGGTCCTTTAATTCCCCTCGCACTTCCGAGCTGGGCAGTGTCCCAGTTTTGCAGAGCAGGAGACTGAAACGCAGAAATGGAACAACTTGTCCAGGGTTACACCACTGCTAATCGCACTGGGATTCTAACCCAGGTCTGCCTGACACAGCGGCTCTGGCTCCCCAGGAGGCAGACAGGCTTTGTGCTCCTGGAATGTGATTTGGGACAGGTCCCCACATCCCTTGCCTCTGAGACCCCACTGACCCAGGAGTGGGGGTTTGCAGGGCCTCGCTGACCTTACGAAGAACTTCTCCCTGACCCCTCGCTCTGCCACCCGACCTCTCAGAGCCCATCCGCCCATGTCCCAGGCCCATGGCTGGCCGAGCTGCTCCTCCTGTAAATGCCACACACTTCCCACGCCCGCGACTCTGCTGGCTCAGAGTCCACAAGCCACCATGGCCTCCAAGCGCTGACCACAGTCAGTGTAACTCACTGGCATTTCAAAACCCACTTCAGGACTTGAATTCCCTCAGCGCCATGAGGCCCTGCACCTAGACCCCCTGGACTCAGAAAGCTGGGGGTTCTGACCCAAGTGAATGCTACCCCCTTGGCCCCTGGACCCAGCACATAGGAAGGCAGTTGGTCTTGGAGCCAGGCCTTCTGGCCTCCAGTCCTGTCTGACACCTCCTAGCTGTGTGATCTTGGGCAGGTTCCTTAACCTCCTGGAGACTTGCCTCATCTGCAAAATAGGGCTGATCCGATATCCCTACCTCACAGCCTCGCAGGAGAGAATTAAATGCAAGCTTGCCTGTGACGGACAGCAGAGTGCGCCGCCCCAGAATATGCCACTTTGGCGTATTGATTATTTTAGGCTGGTTCACTTTAAGAAGCAGCGGCCCCGGGAGAAGTTCTGAAAACCAAGTACCGTCTGTGAGGCCTTGTGCACCTGTGAGGGCATCTCCCTTTGCGAGGATGCGTCCCTCACTGCACCAGGCCTGCCCTCGCTGTCAGGAGAGAAGGCCTGGGCTTCAGTCTGAGCAGCCACCTTCCCTCGTTCACTGTGCTTTTCCTGGTAGCCTCCTAACTGACTCCACCCCCAGCATCACCTTTTGTCCTTAGCTGAAGGAGGTATTGAAGGCGATGGCGAGTTACTGTTTCTGGGTCTCTCCCCTGATACAGGGAGCATACGTGTTATTAAACTGTAATGTTTTTCTCCTGCTAATCTGCCTGGTGTTAATTTGCTTATTAGTCCAGCCAGAAGAACTTGAAGGGAATAGTTTACCTCCCAGACACCTGTGAAGTGCCTGACGCGTAGTAGATGCTTAACAAATAGTACCTATGATTCATGCCCTGATCTACCCCCTTGTTTGACCACGAGGGCAGCAAACCTCACCACCTCCCAGAGTGAGTCTCTGCAGGCTTAGATCCCTCGGTGACTCCTATCTGTATACTTACCCCCAAGCCCAAGTGGACCCCGCGTGCCTCTCTCTCACCCCCAAGACTCTGACCTTACCCTGACCTCCTGCCCTTTACTACCCCCCACTCTCCCTGAATCCTGGGTCCCATGGACCGGACCGCACGGACCTACAGCCCACAGCCCAGGTCGGGCACACTCACTCGCCCTGTCTTGCAGGCTCTCCAGGTAGCCCGGCAGTTCCTGCTGCAGCAAGCCTCGGGCCTGAGCTCCCCCGGGAACAATGACAGCAAGCAGTCAGCCTCTGCGGTGCAGGTGAGGAGGAGGGCACCCCTCTGGGCTGGGCTGGGCTGGGCTGGGGCCAGGTCAGAGGGTGGGCTTGGCAAACAAGGCCGGCAAGTGGCAGCTGCCCCGAGGGAAATGCTGGGCAGCGTGAAGAAACTTGCACTTTCTGTCTCACCTCCACCTGATCCCAGGCCTGCCTCTGCTTGGCCTCTGGTCTGCGTGTGAGCCTGCGCCCAGATCTGTCTCTGTCCCTCTGTGCAGGCTTCCTCTCCCTTGGCCTCAGGGTCACTGCTCAGGTTTCTGTTTTCTCCATCTCGGTGTGGTCACTCGGCCTGTCCCTTGCTACTCCCTTCCCAGGCTCTCTCAGTTGCTGAGGTCACCACGTCTCCCCCCTAATCTCTCACCCACCAGTTCTCTCAGTCTCCCCGTGTTTCCTGTCTCTTGATGTCTCTCTGTCTCTTTTGTTTTCCTTTGCACAATCTGCCCTTTCCCCCCTCTCCCTTCCCCCAACCTGCTGGCCCATCTGGCTGGGTGGGGGAGGGGAGGTCTGTTGGGGTGGGCGGGGGTAAGCAGGCCTTCTGTTTACCTTTTGTGTCACAAAGAACTTGGGAGAATCTCGCCGTCTGATTGGGGTGGGTCACTGCTCGGGCAGCCTGGTCTCCAACCCCCCCACCCCACCCCCCGCCCAGCAACCAAGCTTTTTCGCTCCCCCCACCCCTCCCCACAGCAGCGGGGGAGGCTTGGAATTGGGGAGAGGATTAAGCGGGGCTTTGAAAGGAAGTTTATCTAAGGGAGGAAGGCTGAACTCGATCCTGAGCACGCAGCTCTGGAGTCTGGGGGGCGGGGTGCTGAGGGAAGGAGGGAAGTGAGGGGGGCAGGATGGAGGATGGGGTGCAGGGTGCCGGGAGAAGGACCCAGGACTGGGTTTTATGTAAAACAAGTTAATGTTCAGAAAGTGCTTTGAAGAAGTTCAGTGTGCCTGGCAGTTGTGGGGCCTTAGCTGGGCCCTGTTTTAAACGTCTTCAACCTGATGAGACTGCCCTCAGGGGGAGGAGTTGGGCAAAGAGGGGTACTGGCCTGGGGTGCTGGGGACACCCCCTGGAAAGCCAGTATTGGGGAGGAAAAGCTCTCAGGCCTGGGTGGTGTCGGGACTAGGTCTCTTTGAATTAGGGACCCCCCCCCCCAACTCCCAGGGTCTGAAGTGGTTGTTCTTAATCCTCCCCGCCTTGGCCCCAGCTCGTACCCCTTCTGAGAACAAGGAAAGGTAGGCTGGAGGATAGGAACGTTCCCCCAGCAGGAAGGGCCGGCTGAGAAAGGCGGAGCTTCCCTCGAGTGGGAGGGACTGAGGTCGGGCGCTGGGAGGACTTTGCGGTGTAGGAGTAGGAGAGCTGAAATAATGAGAAAGGGGGGCTCTGGCATTTCCCTTGGGTGACCCCCCTCCCTAAAATGAGAGAGGTCCCTGGATGTCCTAGAATGAGAAGCAGAGGCTTTGGTCAGAGGGACAGGTGAAATGATTCTCGGGCCTTCTCTCTCGCCTCCTTGCTCCCAATGATGGGTCAGTTCACTCGTTCAGCAAGCACATAGTACTTCCTAAACCAGCAACTGATACCTACAGAGGCTTACCCTGGGGCAGACACAATGTGCTTTATAAGTATCATCCCATTTATCATCACAATCCCATGAGGTAGATGTTGTATTAGCCTGGAAACTGGGGCCCAGAGAAGTTAAGTAACTTGCCCAACATCACACAGCTAATAAGGGGCAGAGCCAGGGTTTGAACCCAAACAACTAGCTCCAGAACCCACACTTCAGTGCCTACACGGTGACACTGCCATGTGCTTAGCACAGCAGTAACGCCAACAGTCCACAGGGACGGAGCCCTTGCCCGAGGATTCTCTGGGCGCAGGGCGTGGCCATTCTTGGGCCGTGTCTGAACTTCCCCAGGAGCCTCGAGCCCTGGCTGTTGATCCTGCTCCTCCTCCAACCCTGATGCCTTCCAGGTTCACAGTCTCTAAGGAGGTGGGGCTTCTGTTCCCCGTGGGGTCCAGGGCCTAGAAATAGCTTTTCTGTGGGGGGATTAGGGGAGAGTGAGTAGAAACATGCATTTTGCTGGTTTGGAGCTTGACTGAAATGAAGGGTGATGAAGGGAGGTCCATGGCAGCCCCTCTCCCGGCTCCACCGGACACTGTCCTGCTCCCCAACTCACGGTGGGGTCTCCTGCGCACCTCCCCTCCCAGCCACGCCCACCAGCCCTCTCCCAGGCCGCCTTCAGACAAGATTCCAAAACCATATTCGGTCTCCAGCTCCAGCTGGTGCCCAGGCCTGGACACCAGGCAGGGAGAGGTCAGTCTCAGGGGGCAGCACAGGTAGCTGGGAGTTTGGGCAGATGGGCGGCCAAGGCCAGGTCCCCCAGCTCTGCCAGCCTTGTCTCATCCTCTCAGCCCCCCAAGGCTCACCCTCCTGGCATTTCTAGAAGTTCTTCTGTCCCACCACCATCTTTTTTGTGGTAATTCAGCCCAGAGCTAGTCTGAGGACTTCCTTCTGGTCATACGCAGGGGAATTTAACCTAGACCCGTGGTCGGCAAACCATGGCTTGCGAGCCACATGCGGCTCTTTGGATACTTGAGCGCAAGTCAGAAGCCACACACCACGTGAGGTCGCGACGAGTTTGTGTCAACCAAGCTACACATGCAATATGTGCGAAAGGGACTGGTGTAAAAGAGTAATCTGAAGCTCCGAAAGAGACAGACGTGACTCAAGAGCGACATGTTGACGACTAGTACCTTTCAATAATATCTGTACAAGTCTACGAAATAACTCGCTCAAGCCCAAAAGACATAGAGTGCATGAATGGAGTAAAA
>NW_005872326.1:0-8338 GCF_000147115.1 Myotis lucifugus | reverse complement strand
CTGGTCATACGCAGGGGAATTTAATCTAGACCCGTGGTCGGCAAACCATGGCTTGCGAGCCACATGCGGCTCTTTGGCCCCTTGAGTGTGGCTCTTCCACAAAATACCACGTGCGGGCGCGCACGTACAGTGCGATTGAAACTTCATGGCCCATGCGCAGAAGTCGGTATTTTGTGGAAGAGCCACACTGAAGGGGCCAAAGAGCCGCATGTGGCTCACGAGCCGCAGTTTGCTGACCACTGACCTAGACTAAGCTCTGGCCTAGTCTCCAAATCACCCAGGGACCCCCAGATCCCATACTTCAAAGGTTGAGTTTGGGTCCTTGATTGGCACCAAATGGCATCCATCCCAACCCCCAGCCCCCAGAGGTGCCTCCCTGTGTCTCCATCACGCGTCCAGCTCAGCACACTGTGATCATGGCGGGTGGAGGGCTCTGGCGGGAGCAGGGCCCTGGGGGCGGGGCTGGAGGCAGCTGTCCGCAGTCAGCCCAGCCCGGAGTCCCACTGCCAGGCTTTAGTAAGCATGCAGCCACCCTGGCCACGCTCCAGCCTGTGACTCATGGCTTTGCTGAGCTGACTGGCCCACAGTGGCCGTCCTGACACATCCTCGCCTGGTGAGTGGTCAGTGGGGACCCAGGGGAGCTCCAGCTCAGTGCTCAGAACCCCAAGGGGCGTGACAGGAGGTGGATGGGTCAGCCAGTTCAGGAGATCCGTATGTGGCACCCGCCTTGCTGACCTGTCTTGACCCTCTTGGGCCACCTTAGAGACAAGTACGCAGAAGGTAATCCATCCTGATCTATCTCTGCAGCCACCTCTCCCGCCAGCAGCTCAGCCACGTGGCAGGACGGCAGGGCCTGGGGAGGCTTCCGAGGTCATCTCTTCCACTCCCGGCCTCCATGTAGGAAAGCCCCAAGGAGGGAAATGCCACATCCTTTCTTGCGTGCTGCTGGCCGTGACTCACTCCTGGTGCCTGGAAAGATCTGGGTGTCTGCTCTCAGCCTCCCCCGCTGGGTGCAGCTCTCGTTGTGAGGAGAATGGGAGGCTCATTGCGTTTGTCCTAAGTGACCCCGGCCACCCAGTGCCCTCGGGGGCCGTTGAAATAGTGGAGAAGGGAGAGGGAAAGGAGACCAGAAAAGAGGGGAAAAGGAGAATTCAGAATGTGTTTTTTTAAGTAGTTGGTTTTACAGTTGTATAGAATTTAATGACATACAAACCCCTCTTATCTACCCCTTCTGCCCTTGTCCCTTGAGGCAGGACAGGTGGCTTCACTTCTCCAGGCCTCAGTCTTCTCATCTGTAAGATGGTAATGACGATGAAACCCTCCTCCCAGGCAGGTTGCTGTGAAGATTCAGGGAGATCCTACTCATTAAGGGCTTAGCCAAGTGCCTGGCACCTAATCCACAGTCAACCACAGCCTCTTGTGTAGTCAGTCCTGTGAGGCGGGCAGGCAGGTGTTCCAGATCCCAGGGAGAGGACGGAGCAAGCGAGGCTTGGTGATTTCAAAGGACAGTCAGTGTCAGAGACCAGAACCTACCTAGGTCACCTGACGCAGAGCTCTCGGCTCTGAGCTCCATACCACCGTGTCCCAGGGGAGGGGGAACGAAAGGCCAGGTGAGCAGCCCAGCTGCCTCGGGGTTACACAGGGCCTGGCTCTGCAGGGGGGTGGGTCTGGGCCACTGCCCGCCCCTCCCCAGGTCCCTCCGAGAGTGAGGACCAGGGCACCCCTGCAGCCTGGCTGTGGAGTCTCCCATGATACAGTGTGAGGCGGGAGGTGGGCCTTGGGGATCTCAGCCCCGTCACCTTCAGCTCCCGGATGTTCGGTTTCCACACAGTCTCTGCAGTGCTCCTCAAGCCCTGCTCCAGGGTGGGGCAGGCCGTGTGGATGTGGAGGCCCCGGGAGCCATGGCGTACACAGACCTGGGCTTGCATCCCGTCCTGCCACTTAAGGCTCCTTTGTAGACGCCCCTGGAGCCTCCCTTCCCACAGGATGGCCCTGGCTAAAGAGCAGGTGGTGCCTCTCCAGGGATGTCCGCAGAGATGGCTGGGGGAAGAGGGAAAGCCCAGGGCTGGGCGCACCACTCCAGCTGGGGGCAGCGGGACTTCCCATGCCCCCTGATTCACTGCACCCCCTGGTTGCTCCCCTGCTTGGGGATTCCCTAATTGGTGGCTTGAGGCTGAGTCCTACCCCTGCCCCAGGGATCCCAAAAGGAACCGACCCCTCCTCCCCTGACCCTCCCATGGGACTAGGGGGAGGTGACAGGGGCCATGAGCCCCCTGGGGACCTAACCTGTCACGTGTTGCCCGAGACAGGTCCCTGCAGGACTCTCCCTGCCGGGGCCACCCTGTACCCCTCCCTTCCCGCCACAGGCTGGCAGAGGGGCCTGCAATCTGCCAGGAAAGGTATTTCAGCTCAAACCCCTAGTGAGGACCTGCTGTGTGCTGGGCCCTCTGCTAGGGCTGGGGGTGGGAGACAGAGAAGAGTCTTGGCACTTTCAGCGTGATGGGGAGGTGATGGGGAGGTGATGGGGAGGTAGGTCGCCGGCAGGGCACCTGTCCTGCTGAAACGGCTTTAAGAAAAGCCATGTGCTGCAACTTGGGCCTCCCTGGCTGTGACTCCACCAGCCCGGGGGGTTTAGGGCAGGTAGGGCTGGGAAAAGAATGTCATTACTGCTTTTCCCTGCACCTTTCTCTGTAGCTAGATTCTCTGGGCTTCCCAGGGAGGCCTCACCCAGGGCAGGGGGCAGCAAGCTGCTCCACTCTGAGAATCCGACGTGTTCCTGCGGGAAGGAGTCACCTGGTATAATCCAGTCCCTGTTTGACATTTGAGGAGACTGACACGCCAGAGAGGGCAAGTGTCTTGCTGGGGGTCACACTGCAAGTTCAGTGCAGAGCTGGGGGGAGGAGCCTGCCCGCTAACCGCTGCCTGGGCTTCTTTCCACCCGCTGAAGACAAAACTGCTGCGACACACCGAGGATGGCGCCCTCTGGGCTCTGTGTGTGCCCTCCGCACAGGTGTGCTGGAGGCTGTGACGTGTATGTGCCAGAGCCCAGGGCTCCTGCCACGCGGGCCACCTTTTGAATCCTCCCCAGGCTTCGGTCTGCCCTCCTGGCCAGGCCCACCTCACAGTGTCGCAGGAGAGAGCAGAGCTGGGAGTGGCGCGCTGGGCCTTCCACGCCTGGGTTCTACCCACCGTGTCGCGGGTCTCATCTTCCTGCGTTTACCAGGCAGCCGTGGTCCGCACACCGGGGTGCCAGGCTCTCTTCCGAGCGTTAACTCATTAGTCCGGCGACAACCTTACGAGGCAGGCGCTGTTGCCGCCTCCATTGCACAAACAAGGAAACGGAGCCAGCCACTGTCCACAGATACCCAGCTAGTGGGTGGCATCTCCCTCTGGAGCCGCTCTGCCGTACTGTGGGTGGGGCCTGGGTGCCTGCCCTCCCTGGCGTGGGGTGAGGTGAGCAGGCTGACAGGGCCGAATCCCACAGGTGCCCGTGTCGGTGGCCATGATGTCGCCGCAGATGCTCACCCCCCAGCAGATGCAGCAGATCCTGTCGCCCCCACAGCTGCAGGCCTTGCTCCAGCAGCAACAGGCGCTCATGCTCCAGCAGGTGAGTCTAGCCCTAGCCCCAGGGCAGCTGAGAAGTGGAGGCCAGTGCCCTCCTCCCCCCCGCCCCACCCCCCCCCCAGGTCTGTTTACTACCAACATCACAGAGTGGCAGAAACCAGAGAGACTGCTCAGGCCGGACTGATCTGCATTCCTCCAGGGCAGTGGGGGAGGTCAGAGGTCAGGCCTCTCAGAGAGCAGTGCCTTGGCCCACCTGCCTCCAGAACCCCTGGGAAGGCAAAGTGCTGGAACATCCTGGCTCCTAGCACTCTGACTTATTCAGGGGACCCACCCAGAGGCAGGGCGGGCTGGCCGGTGCAGGATGAAACTTCCCTCTCGCTTCCCCACTCACGGAGCCTCTCTCAGCAGAAGTCTCCCTGCCGGGCCCCGGGTCCCACTGCCCCAGGAAGGCTCCCCACTCCTGCCTGCAGGAGCCACCACTGGGCTGGGGTCAGCAACCCGCTGCCCCTGCTAATGCACTCTCCCCCGCCTCCCACCCCGCAGCTGCAGGAATATTACAAGAAGCAGCAAGAACAGCTCCACTTGCAGCTCCTCACCCAACAGCAGGCTGGGAAGCAGCAACCCAAAGAGGTAAGGGGCTCAGGCAGGTCCCTGCCCATCACCCGCAGCCCAGACCGTCCTGGCCAGAGGCGGGGAGTCCCCAGGTGTTCCGAGAGAAGTGCCTGGTGGGCGCAGTGGGAAAGTCAGGAAAAGCCTGGGGAACAGGGAAGGGGCTCACAGTTCTCCATTGCCCCTCATCCCCACTCGGTCCTCCCCCTGCCTTGCGTTGTTGGTAAATGAGAACAGGAAGTCAGCCCTCTGTCGTCTCTGCACATGCATGTAGACACGTGTAAGAGTGTCACATGGTCCACATGCATGACCAGTTGTCTGGCTGTCATGCCCTCTTCCTGCCCACTTGTCTCTTCTTGACGCAGCACCTGAGGCCTCCTCTCTGGTCCTGAGAATCGTTTAGTTGCTCAGCAAACCACTTGCCCCTGCCTCCCAGCCCCAGCCCCACCCCAACTTCTGTTCCTTCTTGTAAGAGCCGGCTCTGCTCCCTCCTTAGAGAGCTCCAGCCTGCACCCCTGCCCCTTCTGGGCCCCAGGGCCTTCTGAGCTTCCACATCAGGCCCTGCTGCCCTGTCCTCCTTGTCCCAGACATGTGCCTCCCTCTTGCTGGCCACACCACAACCAGGTTCTGAGCTGCCTCTTCCCGGAAGGCTGCCCTGCTGACATCCAGGCAGTCCCCCAGGCTTCAGCCCCCCCTCAGGGGCCTTGTAATTGCTGCATTCTCTGAATTACCTCCAGGCTGGGTTTACTGCCCAGCCATCCCCACCCCCAGGGCAGGCAGGCAGGCAGGCAGGCAGGGGAGCGGGCCCTGCCTCCCAAGCACCCCGGATGGGCTTGGAACACTTGCCGACAGCCTGGCTTGTCAGTGCCTGTGTGAAAAACTGACTCTGAGGGGGGAAGAGAGCGAGAGAGCACTTGCGTGTGCCCCCAGCAGCAGGGATAGGACTGTTCCCTGAGCCTGGGTCCTACTGACCAGCTGATGCTGATCTTTCAAAGTCCCGTCAGACTCTGTGATTCTCAGTATCTAAGAAGCCAGAGAGGAGGTGGAGGGGAGAAGGCCCCTCCTCGTGATCAGAAGGGGGGCACCCCGGGCATGTGGGAAGGGTGCCTGCCAGCAGGAGTGGCCCCTGGATTTTGACAGGCTCATCGATCATTGTGATGAGAGCGCCCCCCCCCCCCCCAGGCGCGCACAGCTGCGGTGCGGGAGCTGGAGCAGGCGCTCAGCAGCAGAAGGAGGGAGGCGGGAGCAGGGAGGCGTCGTGCTGCGCGGCTGGGTCTGGCTGTGTTTGCGCGCCTGCGTGCGTGCGTGCATGCGTGTGTTTACTGCGAGCAGGCATGCAGCCCTATGGAAGCTGGGCCGGGAGCAGAGACGCCGCGGCCTCAGACACTGCACCCACAGCCCCGGGGGCTGAGAGGCCCTGGGAGGGGGTGACCTCAGGGTGGGGGCCAGACGGTGCACCAGAGGCTGATGGCACCCCTCTCTGCGCACCCCCTCGGGCCCCCCACCAGGCACTGGGGAACAAGCAGCTGGCCTTCCAGCAGCAGCTCCTGCAAATGCAACAGCTGCAGCAGCAGCACCTGCTCAACCTGCAGAGACAGGGGCTGGTCAGCCTGCAGCCCAGCCAAGCCTCGGGGCCCCTCCAGACCCTTCCACAAGGTGAGTGGCTCCCCCTCCCTACCCCCCCCCCCAGCCCTGCCCGCAGCCCTCAGTGCACCCAAGGGCTGGCATCACTGGCTCCCAGGGGTGAGATGGAAAGGCTCCTGTGTCCCTGAGGCCCTGCCCCCTCTCCCCACTCTCTCCCACAGCAGCCGTGTGCCCGACAGACCTGCCCCAGCTGTGGAAGGGCGAGGGTGCCCCCGGGCAGCCCGCTGAGGACAGTGTCAAGCAGGAGGGGCTGGACCTCACTGGCACGGCCACCACCGCTACCTCGTTCGCCGCCCCCCCCAAAGTCTCACCCCCGCTCTCCCACCACACCTTGCCCAACGGACAGCCCACTGTGCTCACACCTCGGAGAGACAGGTATTGGGACGTTAGGGAGGGGTGCTGCAGACCGGGACACCCCCGGGCCTCCGGGGATGGCATACAGCGTGGGGGCTGGGAGGGAGGGGCGCCCAGGGACCTGGGAGTGTATCTCTCTCCCAGGACACAGAATTGTGCTGGGTTTCTGGGAAACCTGTGTTAAGCACAGACACGCCACCAGCAGGGGAGCTGGGGCTGGGTTGCTGGCGTCTTCAGGGTCCCTGACCACCACCTTCATCCCCTCCCCTAGCTCCTCCCATGAGGAGACCCCTGGTTCCCACCCTCTCTATGGACACGGGGAGTGCAAGTGGCCTGGCTGTGAGACCCTGTGTGAAGACCTGGGCCAGTTTATCAAGTAGGTGTCACCTGCTCTCCTTCCCGCCTCCCCCCCCCCCTGCCCCCGGCCCTCCCCCTCCCAAGGAGCCTTTCCACAGGGTCCCTCCCCCCAGCCTGCCCCCTAGCCTTCAGCCACCAGCTGTTCTGCTGTGCTTCCCCAGGGGAACCTAGTTCCTCTGTCCTCATCACATATCTCCTCTTCTCTCCTACCCGCCTGCCCAGCCTGAATCCCCAGGCTCCCCACCTTGTCCCAGGCTGCACGGCCCAGCAGGGGGGCGGGGCGAGGGAGAAGGAGAGGACTCCCCCCCCACCTCCCCCAGCTTCAGCCCCCAAGAGTGATGGCCCAGTGACAGGCCTGGCCGGTGGACAGGCAGGGCAGGAGGCAGACAGGCGGCTGGCAGCAGGCGGCCAGCTGCCACAGCCGTGCCAGGCTCTGTCACTGACTGATTAACTCCACTGTCTCCCAGACCCTTGCAGCATCAGGGTCAAACAAATTGTTTTCACGCTTCGTCAGAGGTTTACTTAATTAGTTCATTTGCAATTAGATCTCTCTGTAGCTGGGATTTTAGCAAAGACATCAAAGGAGGGTGATGAGAAGGCGGCTTCCTCCTCTGCCCCATTTCCCCCCACCCCCTTCCCTTCTTTGTATCTCTGGGTCTGTCTGCTTTCCAGGCTGTGGGCGGGCTGGGAGGATGGGCTGGGAGGGTGGTGATAGCAGGAAGCCCAGGGCCAACTCTCTCTTCTCCCCCCTCCTCCCCCCCCTGAAGACACCTCAACACGGAGCACGCCCTGGACGACCGGAGCACGGCCCAGTGCCGGGTGCAGATGCAGGTGGTGCAGCAGCTGGAGATCCAGGTGCGGCTGAGGCTGCGAGGGATGCGGACTCGGGGCTCCTGCCCCACCCCACCCACAGCACTGGCTTTCCAGGCGGGGTGTGGGGGGGTCTTACGGAGGGGTCATGTGGTCAGAGTCAGCGTCTTTTATTTTCTAGGCCCTAGTTACCATGGTTCTGAGGTGAGGGCAGCTGGATTCTGAGGGGTGAACCAGGGTCAGGCTGGGACTCCTCTGCTGGGAGGTCCAGAAAAGAGACTCACGCTAGTAAACACGAAAATCACATTCCTAGCTAGCACACGGAGCACTGACGTTGTGCCGTCCTGAATGCGCTGCCTGGATAACTCAGTCCCCTAAACAGGCTTGTGTGGTGGGTACTGTTGTTATCCCCACTTTACAGGCTCAGAGAGGCGAAGCAACTCGCCCCCGGTCACACAGCAGCAGGCTGCACAGCTGGGCTTAGCGCCGCGCCAGCCTGGCTCCCGAGCCTGAGCTCCGTAGCACAAGAGGCTCCTCCAGCCAGGCCGCCAGGCAGCCCATCCATATTGACCCGTTTCCCTCGGGCACAGAGCAGAAGGCCCTGCCGTGAAAGATCTATTGAACTTATGAATGGGGGTGAATGAATCATTCATCCGTCCCTGTGTCTCCATTCAGTGCACGAGGACCCTCTCACACACAAGTGCCACCGAACTTGGGTGTTGTTCAGCCACAGCCTCTGCCCTCGTTGGGAGAAAAGGCGTGTGCTGTTAGGAAGAGGGCCCTGCCTGTTGGTGCGCCGGAGCCTGGGACACGCAGTCTGGAGGAGAAGCAAGGAGGGCTTCCTGGAGCAGGCGGTCCCT
This sequence comes from Myotis lucifugus, assembly GCF_000147115.1. Classification (NCBI taxonomy): domain Eukaryota; kingdom Metazoa; phylum Chordata; class Mammalia; order Chiroptera; family Vespertilionidae; genus Myotis; species Myotis lucifugus. The sequence continues at coordinate 140 of NW_005872326.1, read as the reverse complement.
GTCCTGGCCTTGAGGGTGTGAGGGGCCAGAGTGGCAGGGCCAGAGGGAGCTGGGCTGCTGAGGCTGGGAGGCGAGTGGTGGTGGGAATAGGGGCTTCCTGGGAAGCCTGGTGGAATGTGGAGGAGGAAAAGGGCCGGGCT
>NW_005872325.1:69625-76796 GCF_000147115.1 Myotis lucifugus | reverse complement strand
AAGAACCCAGAACACCATGATAGGAGAGAAAGAATTGGCATTGGATTCCACTATACCCAGAGCCAACAGCATCAGATCAAAACTTACCAGGCAAAATTCTTACAATTTTTTTTCTACCAGTCAACTAAAATACTTCTGATGCTTCATCTTTCTCCTTTATTCAATGCTCCATACCTAGAAGTGTCCCAAACCGCAGCTATTAAATGAAAAACTAAGAAAGACAGACAAGTTTACCTTGTCATCTACTTCGCCGTAGGTTTCCTAGTTGAAGCAGGTTAAAACTGCAGAGGAAAACCAATTGTTTAATTGGATGAAAATTTATTATTGCTATATTTGTTAGGATTTTTAACTTAAATGATTGGAAGACATTATATTAGGTGAGTATGGAGAAGTTATGAGCTCACAGAGCAGACTTGGTTAATAAAATTATATAGGTTTAAAGTGTACAATTCCATGATACATCACCTTTTTATTGCCTGTGTGTGCCCACTGACCAAAGTCAAGTTTCCTTCTGTCACCATACACTTCCCCACCCTCTTTTCTTCTGGTTACCACCATGTTTTTGTCTGTTTGTATGAGCTCTTATTTGTTTGTTTGTTTGTTCACTTGTTGCTTTCAGTTTTATATCCCACATATTAGTGAGTGAAATCATATGGCTCTCGACTTATTCTGTATGACTTATTTTGCTTAGCATGATATTCTCAAGATCCATCCATGTTGTTGCAAATGAAAATAATTCATTTTTTCTTATGGCTGTGTAGTATTTTGCTATATCAATGTACAACATCTTCACAATCTTCTTGAATTTGTAAAAATTATCCTGTGTCCTAACATGTGGCCTGTACTAGAAAATGTTCCATGTGCACTTTAAAATACTGTATACTCTTGTTGTTTGTTGGAGTGTTCTCTGTGTGTTTGTTTTATCACGTTGTTCAAGTCTTCTATTTCTTTTTTGATCTTCTGTCTGGTTGTTATATCCATGATTGACATTTGAGTATTGAAGTACCCTACTATTATTGTGTTCCTGTTTGTTTTCCATTAAGTTCCATAAATGTTTGATTTATATATTTCAGATTTCTAAAATCTAATGCATAAATAACAAAAAATTATAACTTTTGGATGAATAGGTCCTTTTATCATTATGTAGTGTTCTTGCTTGTCTCTTGTAAAAGTTTTTGACTGAAGTCTGTTTTGTATGATATTTGTATGGGCATCCCTGCTTTCTTTTGGTTACTATTTGCATGGATTATCTTTTTCCTTCCTCTTAGTTTCAGCCTATGTGTATCATTAAAGTGAGGTTCTTGTAGACAGCACTTAGTTGTATCCATTAATATAGATTTATAGTTTGTAATTTTTTTCATTTAAATTTTATACACTAAAATTACAATATTATAGGTTAATAAATTTTGTCATGTTTTTAGCTTTACTGTAGAAGCTCTTTATTTGCTTTCTGTTGCTGTCTACTATCCTTTTGTTTCAACTTGAAGGACTCCCTTGTAACACAGGACAGTGTTAATAAACTCCCTCAATTCTCGTTCATTTAGGAAAAATCTTAATTGCTCCTTCATTTTTGAAGGACAGTTTTGCCACATGTAGTATTCTTGACAGGTACTGTTGTTTTTTGTTTGTTTAAATATATCACTCCATTCCCTTCTGGCTTACTAGATTTCTGCTGAGAAGTCAATTGATTTCAAGTTCTCACAAGCATATCATTCTCATTATTGAGTATACTAGAGTAATTTCTACTACATAAGTCTTTTTTCCCCCACTTGTTTCTAAGTGTTGACTGTTGATGGCTGGGAATGGAATCTTCCTGGAAATTGACTTGGGGAGTTGCCTTGCATGAGTTTACACACTATTCCCAGGAGCAGCTAACCTCCAGTGACTATTCTGCATGGTAGTTCTAAGACTTCCAGGCCTCAATGGGGAACAATTCTGGGGCGTGTAAGAATTTCAAACCTTTTCATGGAATCAGGTGAAGAAATCAGTTCTCCCTCTCAGTCCTGCTTCCCTTTCTCTCTCACAGATGTTCATAGGAAGACTCCGTCATAAATTTCTAGTGTTCACACTTCTATCTCAGTCTAGCCTAGGGAATCTGAGTGAAGTCATTCAAATACATTTCAATCTCCACCAAAATATATCCATCTTGCTTTTTATGGACCTGCAAACCCCACTGGATTGTTATTTTCTGAGGATTTGTATACATGTACGTATGTGTACATGACGTGTTTTGTTCTTCATATTCCACATAGAAATGTTTCTATCTCTAACCAATCCAAGGATGTTGTTACAAGAGAATATTGCCACACTATTGATATCCTTACTCTTAATGTGTTATCTTTCATTAAGATAGGCAAGAAAACTTTTCACAACACCCTAAATGCCATCCATCTTCATATTTCTTCCTGGCTAATTTATATTTGCTGAAATGGGATTATTTTTCTCACTCATGAAACCCATTAACCTTCCAATGATGCCAATCACAGATGCTTCAACATTACAAGGATTTGGAAATACAAAGTTAATTAGAATCAGCAAGTTCAAGCTATATCTTAAACAAAGCTATCTTAAACTTAATAGAGATCCTATACCTTATCAAAAGCAAAACAAGTGAGGAGGGTTTAAATATCATCATTTTTTATGCTGCATATATGAGGTGATATTTTTAAGTTTTTAGGTCTCTCTTAGAAGATGTCTTTAGATAATAAGTTTATAGTTTATTAAATATATTAGATTTCTGTTTTTTTATAAGTTTTATCTCCTTATTTAACTTTAAACATCATAAAGTTTAATTCCTAAAACCAGCCCCATGAGAATGGCATTTATTTCTGCATGACAATTTTCAAGACTACAAACATATCAACTTGTTTAAAATTATAATGATCAAGAAATCAGCCAAAAATGCAAATTAGTATTAGAATATTCATCTGAAGTACACTTATTAATAATCCTAACACTGAATGTAGCTTCAAAATTTTTAATACTGTGATTAAATTAGCACTGTTTATGTTTTCAGTATTTAAAGTCTGAAACTGCAAGCAATAACCATAAAATAAAGTAATAAATAATGATAATAACTAATTACCACAGAAATGGAATGAAACTATAGTAATAATCACGTCTTTTATTGACAACAGCTCCTTTATAGCACTCCAAATGACTGGGTAATTGTACAAAGATTATACTTATTAGCAACAAAACTTTTGGTTCCACCAATTAAATACAGAAGCAGTAGAGAGCACTATCTCACAAGAGCACTATCTTTTTTGTTTCTGTTTTGTAAACTACCCATGAAGCCTTGCCCTTTCATACATTTTGCAACCTACATTATAGATTACAAGGCTAAAGAAATTGAAGAACACTTCAAAGCATTAAATTTGGAGACTTTCAAAACAAATGCTTTACTAGGGGAATAATTGGGACCGGTTATAATTACAAAATAATAATAATCAAATACACACATACATAATTTTGCAAACACACACATACCAGTATTTATCTTGTTTATTCCTTCACATCTACTACATATGTTGCATTTTTGAATTCTGGAAAACCAAATGTTAAAATCATTTGAAATTTATAGATGCTAGGGAAGTGTGGGCTAAAACTTCTTGAATATATGATTTAGATGATCCTTGATAAATGAAGGGCTCTACGTGATTCCTCCTGAAGAGTTTCTGTGAAGCATAGAGGGAGCATTGGTGGAATCTACAATTTAAATGGATGAGAATTAAGTAAAAATAGAATTCCTGGCGGAGGGTATATTTAAAGCAAAATAATAATGTTCTGGAAAAAAGAACTAAGAGAAATACCTTTATTATCTCACAGGTGGCAATGATTTCTTAAATAGAATACAAAAAGCACTGACCATATAGGAAAAATAATGGCTGAATTGGATTGTAATAAATTCAGAAATTTGTTTTGTAAAACACAACTTTACAAGAGTATAGTCAAGGCACATAATGGGAGAAAAATAATACTTTTATAGAAAATATACACAATAACGGATCTGTTCCTTATGTGTGAATGTGTGTATATTGTGTGATTTCTTATGTTAGCTATATTTATACTCAGTATAAAAGATGACACACTAGAAAACTGAGCAAGGGACTTGAGGAAATCTTTTACAAAAGAGAATTTCTAAAGTTTAATATCTACATGAATATTCTTAAATATTAATGGAAGTTAGGTAAATGCAATCTATATTGTAATGAGCTGCAAAACACATCTCTGGAGTGATAAAAAAGACACATATTGGCACCTTTAGTGTTAGCAAGATAGCAGAGGAATTAACTCACATAAACTGCTTATGAGAATGTAAGTTGGGACACCATTTTGGATACATTTCTACATTATTTATTAAAAATTTTCTACAGTAATCTTATAATCTTTTAATTCTACTCCCAAGAATAAACTCAATGAATCGCATTCACATGTGTGCCAAGAGATAAGAGCAAGCTGTTTGTGGTAGTATTATTCATCCATAATAGCTCTAAACTGCAATTATAAACAAAAAATAAAAACAATCATCTCTCAAACTCAAAACCCCATTTACAGTGGAATTGATGAAAACAATTGTATATATTCAAACAATGGGGTAATACCCTTGAAATGAATGAACTGAAGCTATACATAACACATTAATTAACCTCACAATGATATGATTTTGAGTAAAAGAGCCTGGAGATATACATAACACATTAATTAACCTCAGAAGATATACTATTGAGTAAAATAGCCTAGAGATAACACTGTGTGATTGTCAATCCAAAGTTTAAAAAAGTACAGAAAATTGTTGTGTTGAAAATCAGGACAGCATTTACCCTTCATGAGAAGGAGGGCTTCATGAACCAGCAAGAACATCAGGGGGACTTTATATTCTGACTACTTCTGGACCTGGGTGGTGTTTTGTGACATTTACTTTGGATAATTCTTTGAGTCGTATTCTTACAGTTTGGGCACTTTTCTCTGTGATATGTTTAAATATATATATATATATATATATATTTGTATAAATTATATGGGTATATGCTAAAACTTCGGCTTTACAAATACCTTATTTTGTGACATCAAAAATGCCAACACAAACTATTTTATATTAACCTTAAATATTGAATAAAATTCAACACAAGAAATTGTATAACCTATATATACTAATGAGGATGATAAACTTTAGAAATACTGGTATATATCATGAGTATACATTTAAAATGCTTCTTTGCACTAATAATGTTAAGGGATTACCACTACCAATTTAAAAAAACAACAAATAAAAGAAATTTCAAAGATATTAGGTCACTTTTTCAAAAAACATCAATATTAAGTGAAAGTATTGAACTCATTACTCATAAATTTTGACTCCAGAGATCAGTATAAATTTGTTTATAGTAAAAGAAAGAATGAAATCAATAGCATACATTATAAACATTCCAAATGCCATGTTTATGGCAGAAATTGTGAATAATTTAATAGAAATCTCTCTGCTAGATGCTCATTAGCTCTTTTTCCTGCACAAGCTTTGTTTCATATGTGAACATTCTCAGAATCTCCAGTTATCTATCTGTAAGACAGTTGGAAAGATTAGGAAATTTAAAGGTTTTGGGAATTAACAATGGAATTTGGGGAGTTGTGAAATCTACAGTATACAATGAGAACCTGTACATGTTTTCACTTTTTGCTGCTTTATCAGCCCTCCTCCATTGACCTTTCCCTTTCGAGGCCTCTGGTATGACTAATTCTTGACTCAGAAACCTTGTCATTTAAATTATTTTTTTATTTAATTAGACACTTTATTAAAATGCACTTTTAAATGTTAAGGTTCTGTGAATTAATTGTTATAATTTGTAATAACACCCAATTCCCTTTCATTCTACTGCCTTTAGAATAAATTATCACTATTGTTCCTTGGTTTTATGCTGTTGTCTCAGAACTGCTCATTTTTTGAAACATTGATAAACTTTCTATGAGATACTTACGTTCTTCCCTGAGATATTATTATGATTCATGGTTCAATCCTTCACATCTGTATTACATGTCCCCTTTTTCAGGCTTATGCTTCTTAAAGCATTTATTACTACTTGAAATCATAATCTGTCAACACTAGAATATCTGGTAAAAGAGAACAGAATCTTGACTTTTATTAGGAATGTATAATAAACCATATAAGAGCTCCTTGATAGATATTTGTTACAAGTAGATATGAGATAGTCATACCCCAAATCTAATCTCTGTATATCCCACTGAGTCAGCAATATTCCCCATACTGGTATCCCAAAGAACTTGATGTTTTGGGATTTTTTCTACCATATAATACTCAGCAAGTGTTGTTATTGTTGTTTCCTGACATCTAGTTTTATACAGTAAATATAAAGCCAAATAAATTCTTTTAAAAATGCCAAATAAGTTAAATGAACAAATTCACTATATTTTCTATTAATATTTTGCTAATTGTTTTTGGAAAATTTATATATTTTCATTGATTCATTTAAAATTTTATTCTGAGAAGTGGTCCATAGGCATTATCAGATTGCTACAAAGTCCATGCACGTAAATTCTAACAATGTCTGATCTGTGTTTTATGCCTAGCAGTAAAACTGCTACTTCACTGGATATGAGTACTTCACTTTAGTACATAATATCTATATATTTTTTCCTGAAATGATATTACAAATGTATTATATTCCCAAGGCAAGATATGAAGTTACCCATCACTACACATCCTTACTATCACTTCATATTCACAATTTTTTTCCAATTTAATGGAGATTGAACTTTAATTTGCATTTATTTGATTCCAATATGTTTTAAAATCTTTCCATTATTTAATTTTAATTGAATTTACCTTCTCTGAAGTACTTTAATCATGATTCTATTTTTTGGCTTTTATACTGTTTGTAGCTTTCATGATAAACATACCTGTCATAAACTTGTGTGTCAAATATTGCAGGTGAAATATTTGACATATTGCCAACACTGTCTTCCACTTTATGGCTTATTTTTTATTCTTTTAGGGGGTGGTCTAAATAAAAAAAAGACATTTGCAATGAAGATATTGTATATTTCTTCCCTCTAGGGGACATGTGTTTTCTTTATCTTTATGCTAACACTTAAGATGGAGATATAGCTCAGGAATATCATTTGTATTCTTTATATTAGCAAAAAAATCCAATTG
>NW_005872325.1:66472-69459 GCF_000147115.1 Myotis lucifugus | reverse complement strand
TTTTAGCTTCAAAAAATGAGTGGATTAATTATTTTAAAAATATAAAAAATGCAAATGATATTAATGAGCTAAATATTATAACTATAAAAAAATGCAAATGATATTAATGAGCTAAATATTATAACTATAAAGAGGAGGATTCCCTCCTCTGGCTGTCCACAGGCACTCAGGACCTGGGCTGCTTCCCTCCTCCAGCTGCAAGCAGGCACCTGGGACACGGGCTGGCATCCCTCTGGCCCCAGCTTCATCAGGAAGGACATCCGGGATGATGTCCAGAAGACATCTGGTCTAATTAGCATATTACCCTTTTATTATTATAGATGCTTTATCATGAAAGCTTACAAATCAATATGAAAACCAAAAAGCAAAATCATGAGTAAAATATTTCATAGAAGGTAAATTCAATTAAAAATAAATAATGGAAAGGATTGGGGGGAAGGGGGACATATGCAATACTTTCAACAATAAATAATTATTTTTAAAAATTAATAAAAATAAATAAATAAAAATCAATTTTCCCCAGTAATACATTTAAAACATTTTATATTATTTGCACACTTTACAATTTACAGGTCATTTTTTCTCATAACTTTTAATTCTATCCTATCTTAAATCAAACTTCACAAGGCATTATTATCATTTACCCTCATATTTTAACACTTTACCTTTACATTTATATTCTTATTCCAGCAGTAAGCATTCTCCTTCTGCCTGAATTATTTTTATATATTCTTTAGATTTTTACTTATCAAAGCTTTACTGTAATTGACTCATAAGTGTGTGTGTGTGTGTATGTGTGTGTTTGTATTTTAGAAATGTTTTTATTTTATGCTCATTTTTGTAATACATTTTTACTAATATTAGGAGTCCAGGGGGATATTTTTATCAGCTCACTCAAAAAATAATCCTAGCACATTCAGGTTTCCATTAGATTGTAAAATGTCCTCAGTGTTTTAAAGTAATCTATCTTTTTTCTTAGGTTACTTTCACAGTCAGTTCTTATCTTTTGTTTGTTTCTTTTCTTTCTTTTATTTGTGTGAAAATATTTTTATTTAACACAGATTCATGGTGAAATTGCATCTGGGACCTAGTCTTTCTTTAGCACCAGATAATTCTATGTTATTATTTCTTTGAATAATTGCCCCTTTGAATAATTGTTTTAATCTTTCTTTCCTCTTTTGTTAATATTCCACATAAATATACCTTAGTTTTTCTAATCTTTTTATTACATTAAAATTGTTTGTCTCTGAGCTGTATTCTGGATAATTCTTCTTATTTTATTTTATTATTTTTTATTCTTAAATTACAGTTGAGGTACAAAATAATAGATTAGATGTACAAACTTGTGATTATACATTTATACAACTTATGAAATAGTCACCCAGATGCTGCTTATTTGAGAGATTTTAGGAAAGTCTATAGCATGAGCCAAGATGGGCCATTTGTGTAGAAAGCCACTGGAAATGATTTGGGTGGGCCCGAAAGTTGGGTGGGGTGGGTCTCAGGGAATCACCAGAGTGGGGCTAAAAGCGATAGTCCGGTTAATGAAAACTCAGAGATGGCTCTGTGGTGGGAGGGCTCAGAAAAGGTACAATGGCAGCCACCAGCACTTCTGTCTGAGATAAAGCTACTCTTACAGCCCTCATCATTAACCCAGACAATTCAAGTGCTCCCCATATGTCCCTGGCACCTTTTGAGCTGCAGCCCCAGTACTGGAGCTCTGAGTGAGTGAGTCTGAGTAAGCCCATGCACAGGCCCTTTAAGAGGAAAGCCTGGGACTCTAATAGCCCTCCATCTCACTCAGCCACAATCCCTACTGTTTTTTTGTTTGTTTGATTTAATCCTCACTTGAGGATATGGTTTTATTGATTTTAGAGAGAGAAAGAGAGAGAGAGAGAGAGAGAGAGAGAGAGAAGGGAGAAACATCGATAGGTTACCTCCTGTATGCACCCTGGCCAAGGATCGAACCTGCAACCTGGATATGTGCCCTGACAGGAATCAAAACACAACCCTTTGGTGCACAAAATGTCACTCCAAGCAAGTAAGTCACACTGTCCAGGCATCCCTGCTGGTTTTTACAGCCAGAATTTATGGAACATTGTCTTCCTGGCACTGGAATCCTGGGCTGGGGGGCCGGGTGTGGGGTTTGGGACCACTTGCTCTTCAGGGGGAACATCCAAAGCTGAGATATCTCTCCTGGTTTAAAACTGTGTGTGTGTGTGTGTGTGTGTGTGTGTGTGTGTGAGAGAGAGAGAGAGACCATCCCATTCCCCATCTCTGCCCCTCCTATCTGTCTCAATCTTTCTATCCTTAGTTGTAGGACTTCTGTTCAATCAGATTTCAGGCATTTTTAAATTGATGGTTCTTCAGTAATTTAGTAACTTTGATGTGGTTGTGAGAGATTCTGAGTACTTCATTTACCAATGACACAATCTTGACCAGAACCTTCAATTTCTTCTCTTTTATCTTCCAGTTCACTGATTCCCACCTTTGTTGTATGATATTTGTTGCCAACTGACCACTGAATTCCTATTTTGTATATTTCATTTTTCTTTCTTAACTATGTGGTATGTTTTATAATTTTCTTAATTTTATAGATAATTTAAATTTGTGCATTATTTCTTTAAAATGTGATATTTTATTCTTTTATATTGTATGTCTAATAATTCCTAATCTGAGGTATTTTCATATATGCTATCTTTTGTTCCTAATTTTCTGTAATGGAATGATGCTTATATAATTTTGTGGTTCTCTTGAGACCTTGAATGAAGAACATTCCTTTCAGAGAGAATTGTCATTTGCTTCTGCAAGATACTCAAGTCTCTGGAAGTCAGAGATTATCTTAAATGATCATACATTATGGCATTAAAGATTCTCGCCTCCTCCTCTCCCTGCCCCAAATAAATCCTTGAGAGAGATGATCTGTAGCCACAATTTCTCAAGGACATTAATTTCTATTATTTCATTATTTTTTCCTTCCTTCCCTC
>NW_005872325.1:62869-66372 GCF_000147115.1 Myotis lucifugus | reverse complement strand
TCCTTCCAATGACATACTGATGATTGGACATCATCAAATTAAAATCTTCTGCACTTTAAATGAACAGTTAAGAGAATGAAGGTCCTGGCCTGGTAGCTCAGTTGGTGAGAGCATAGGCCTACATTGAGGGTTTGATCTCCAGTCAGGCGGGGCATATACAAAACTCAACCAATAAATGCAAAATAAGTGGGGGGGGGGATCTATCTCTCTCTCCCCTCTCTTTATCTAAAATCAACCAATGAATAAAAAAGAGAATGATAAGACAGGCCACAGATTGGATGGAGATATTTACAAATAATATGTCTCATAAACAGCATATAAAAAACTCTCAAGGGATAGAGGGTAATGTGGGGATAAGGACACATATGTAATAACTTAATAAAAAATGTAAAAAAAAAAACCAGTTTAGAGCAAAAAAAAGAGAACTCTCAAAACTCAGTAATTAAAAAATAAGCAAAAAGGATTTAAACAAATACTTTACAAAAAAAAAGATATATTGATGGTAAATAAGGACAGGTAACCATGATTTATATCATTAGCATTAGGGAAATATAAGTTAAGCCACAATGAAATACCATTATACACTTATAGGAATGACTAAAATTAAAAAGATTGACTATAGCCCTCGCTGGTTTGGTTCAGTGGATAGAGCATCAGCCTGCAGACCCAAAGGGTCCCTGGTTAGATTCTGGTCAAGGGCACATACTTTGGTGGCAGGTTTCTTCCCGGCCAGGCCTCTTCTGGTCGGGGCTCCTGCAGAAGGCAACCAATTGATGTGTTTCTCTCACATCGATATTTCTCTCTGTATTTCCCTCTCTCTTTCATGCCCCCCGCCACCCCCCCAAAAAAAATCAATGAAAAATATCCTCTGGGAAGGATTAAAAAAAAAGATTGACTATACAATCGTTGTCAAAGATGTGTAGATACTGGAACTTTCATGTAATATGAGGCTACCTGAGATTTTATTTGTGTATAAATATTAACTGTATAACAAACCACCACAAAACAGTGATTTGTAACAATATTATTTGTATTTAATGTCTCACTTATTTATTTTGTTTCCTGTGTTTTTTATTGAATTTATTGGGGTGACATTGGTTAATAAAATTATATAGATTTTAGGAATACAATTCTACCATACACCATCTGTGTACTGTATTGTGTGTTTATCACCCTTCCATCATCATCTCCCTCTTTACCTTCTATCTTCCATCCCTTCTCTCTGGCAATCACCGTCCTGTTTTCTGTGACCAAAGTCTTTCTTTTTCCTTTGCTTAATTCCTTCACCATTCTCACCTGGCCTCCCCTGCTCCCCCGTGACAGTCATCAGTCTATTCTCTGATTGAAGGGAACTGCCCAGACAATTCTCTCCATGAAACTCATCTAAGTCTCCCTTCTCAGTCAACAAACATCCATCATTACATATTTGGTTAGACATTGCTGGGCTCCTTTTCTATAAACAAGCCAAGCATATGGAGGGCTGACTTCTGGAATACTAGTCACTTTAGATTCAGTGAAGTGTTTTTTTGTGTGTTTTTTCCCCCAGAATAAGCACATATCCTTTTATCACACTAAGGATTCATTCATTTTTTCTTTCAGTTTTAATGATATATACTTGGCATATTTCACTGTATATGTTTAAGGTATAAAGCATAATGATTTGACTTTCATACATTGAAAAATGATTACCATAATAACTTTAGTTAACCTCCATTACCTCATATAGTTACCAGGAAAAAAAAAAGAAAAATTTGTTTTATTTTTCCTTTGTGATGAGAACTTTTAGGATTCACTTTTTTTTTAAGCAACTTTCAAATATAGCCATAGGAGATAGACAGCTCTGGTTTAGGCCAGCTTGGGGCTGGGTGATCTTGGAGGGCATTGTTCATAATTTTGGTGTTTGGCATGCTGGAGGGTCTGTTAAGAAAAGAGCTTCTCAAGAAGATCTTCCAGCTTAATAATTTATTTAGGTGGGTCTTTTTTCGTATATTTTATCACTTTTTAAAAAATGTATTTTCAATACTTTGTTTCCACATGAGTATTCATAATTGCAAAAATGAACTCAATGCCCTCGGTAGCTTCCTTTGGCCTATTATAAGTCTGTAGGGCTTGTCACCTTCTTTGTAATAGTGGTTGTACTTCCCAATTGCCTAATTATTTTTCCATTAGTGCGTGTCCCTTGATGAGATTAGCTACTTTGGCAGTTCATGTGAACCTGAAAAGAGTGGCGGAAGTCCAGGTCTCTCCTGGTGCCCTTTTGGTGAATCTCAGTTGATGTGTGGCTTACAGCAGACAGCCTCAGTGCCACAGCCTGGGCCTGCCCACCTCCCCCGACAGCAAGCCACACCCTGCCTTGTACCTTCAGCCTAGGCACTGTTTTTTTTTCAACAGCGTTTTTTCTTTCACCATCTCTGGCTGGTACTGGGCAGGAGATTCTGATCAGATAGACATTCAGGTTTATAGATATGTCCATCCTTCAATTGTGACATATGGATCTCTTTACTGCAATTTTCCTCCTATATCAAGTCAAGAATTGCCTTTTTAAAATTTCTTCCCAAGTATAACGTTATCTTAAAAATTATGTTTGTTTTTATGGAGATCAATTTGCCATATGACATCATATTAGTTTCAGATGCACAACATAACCGTTCGATATTTGCATTTTGTGAAATGATCACCACAATAAGTGTAATTAACACCTATCACCTTACATAGTTACAATTTTTTTTTCTTGTGATCAGAACTTTTAAGATCTTCTCAGCAACTTTCAAATATAAAATACAGTATTCTTAACTATGTCACCATGCTCTAGGTTACATCCCTACGACATTTATTTTATAACTAGACGATTGTACCTTTTGACCACCTTCAAAAATTATTATTAATGTATCCCTTTTCTATCCTTCCCTGTGGCTTTTGTGGCATCTCCAGTGATGGGCTTGGCACAAAAGACCACTAACAGCCCCAATTTTAGTTTGTTACTTGTCATTTATTAAAAATCTACATCACTGCTAGACCATACTTGAATGGCATAAAGATCTTTATTTCTTATCATGGTCACAAGTTAAGTTACATGATGATAAATATAAGCTGGCACCATGTTAAAATATATGGGGTTCCCAATTTTACGTTTTAATCATGGTTCTTAAACTTCAGTGTGCATTTTCATTACACTGAGGACTTGTTCAAATGCATGTTCCTAAGTCCTGATACCAGAGTGGCCAACTCTGTACACCTGGGGTCGTGCCAGAGAACTTGCGTTTCTCACAAGTTCCCAGACTGGGCTGCTGCCGCTACTGTATTGTTGCTATAAAATAATGAGGTTTGCCTTGGGCACTTACTTTAGCATAACACAAAGGCAGTTTCATCTGAGGCCAGGGCTTACTTACTGCCAGCCAGGGAACGTTCAAGACTTTTGATTATCCTCTTAGTATTCCTGGATGATTTCAAACTGTTTTTTACTGTAGTCAGTATGATATAGCTACATGCATAACCCTGTGCAC